>NC_064621.1:85080296-85383327 GCF_023898315.1 Schistocerca nitens | reverse complement strand
TGTAGATTAAAACTGAAGAAACTGAAAAAAGTGGGAATTTAAGGAGATGGGACCTGGATAAGCTGACTAAACCAGAGGTTGTACAGAGTTTCAGGGAGAGCGTAAGGGAACAAATGGCAGGAATGGGGGAAAGAAATACAGTAGAAGAAGAATAGGTAGCTTTGAGGGATGAAGTAGTGAAGGCAGCAGACGATCAAGTAGGTAAAAAGACGAGGGCTAGTAGAAATCCTTGGGTAACAGAAGAAATATTGAATTTAATTGATGAAAGGAGAAAATATAAAATTGCAGTAAATAAAGCAGGCAAAAAGGAATACAAACATCTCAAAAATGAGATCGACAGGAAGTGCAAAATGCCTAAGCAGGGATGGCTAGAGGATAAATGTAAGGATGTAGAGGCTTATCTCACTAGGGGTAAGATAGATACTGCCTACAGGAAAATTAAAGAGACCTTTGGAGAAAAGAGAACCACTTGTATGAATATCAAGAGCTCAGATGGAAACCCAGTTCTAAGCAAAGAAGGGAAAATAGAAAGGTGGAAGGAGTATATAGAGGATCTATACAAGGGCGATGTACTTGAGGACAATATTATGGAACTGGAAGAGGATGTAGATGAAGATGAAATGGGAGATCTGATACTGCGTGAAGAGTTTGACAGAGCACTGAAAGACTTGAGGCGAAACAAGGCCCCGGGAGTAGACAACATTCCATTAGAACTACTGACGGCCTTGGGAGAGCCAGTCCTGACAAAACTCTACCATCTGGTGAGCAAGATGTATGAGACAGGCGAAATACCCACAGACTTCAAGAAGAATATAATAATTCCAATCCCAAAGAAAGCAGGTGTTGACAGATGTGAAAATTCCCGAACTATCAGTTTAATAAGCCACGGCTGCAAAATACTAACGCGAATTCTTTACAGACGAATGGAAAAACTAGTAGAAGCCGACCTTGGGGAAGATCAGTTTGGATTCCGTAGAAATATTGGAACACGTAAGGCAATACTGACCCTACAGCTTATCTTAGAAGCTAGATTAAGGAAAGGCAAACCTACGTTTCTAGCAATTGTAGACTTAGAGAAAGCTTTTGACAATGTTGATTGGAATACTGTCTTTCAAATTCTGAAGGTGGCAGGGGTAAAATACAGGGAGCGAAAGGCTATTTACTATTTTTGTACAGAAAGCAGATGGCAGTTATAAGAATCGAGGGACATGAAAGAGAAGCAGTGGTTGGGAAGGGAGTGAGACAGGGTTGTAGCCTCTCCCCGATGTTATTCAATCTGTATATTGAGCGAGCAGTGAAGGAAACAAAAGAAAAATTCGGAGTAGGTATTAAAATCCATGGAGAAGAAATAAAAACTTTGAGATTCGCCGATGACATTGTAATTCTGTCAGAGACAGCAAAGGACTTGGAAGAGCAGTTGAACGGAATGGATAGTGTCTTGAAGGGAGGATATAAGATGAACATCAACAAAAGCAAAACGAGGATAATGGAATGTAGTCGAATTAAATCGGGTGATGTTGTGGGAATTAGATTAGGAAATGAGACACTTAAAGTAGTAAAGGAGTTTTGCTATTTGGGGAGCAAAATAACTTATGATGGTCGAAGTAGAGAGGGTATAAAATGCAGACTGGCAATGGCAGGGAAAGCGTTTCTGAAGAAGAGAAATTTGTTAACATCGAGTATAGATTGTATCAGGAAGTCGTTTCTGAAAGTATTTGTATGGAGTGTAGCCATGTATGGAAGTGAAACATGGACGATAAATAGTTTAGACAAGAAGAGAATAGAAGCTTTCGAAATGTGGTGCTACAGAAGAATGCTGAATGGGTAGATCACGTAACTAATGAGGAGGTGTTGAATAGGATTGGGGAGAAGAGAAGTTTGTGGCACAACTTGACTAGAAGACGGGATCGGTTGGTAGGACATGTTCTTAGGCATCAAGGGATTACCAGTTTAGTATTGGAGGGCAGCGTGGAGGGTAAAAATCGTAGAGGGAGACCAAGAGATGAATACACCAAGCAGATTCAGAAGGATGTAGGTTGCAGTAGGTACTGGGAGATGAAGAAGCTTGCGCAGGATAGAGTAGCATAGAGAGCTGCATCAAACCAGACTCAGGACTGAAGACAACAACAACAACAAAATTTTTTAGGTTATAATTTGCGTCTGAAATTCCCGAAGAAGATATCTGCCTGCTTGTGGTTTCCAATAAAACATCAATGTCAGTCCTTAGATTCCGAACAATATCCCGATTATGATATTTTTCATGCTCTGCATGCCACAAACCCATTCTTTGACTTCTCACAGTCCATAATTCGTATTGTGTAATGTTTACGGCATTTCTGCTGGACGATAGCACGTAGTACGCGCTAAATCGGAGTTTTGATTGATACTCTGTCGACATACAACGTTTGGTGCCGATCTGAGAGTCTGACATCTCGAGGTTTGGGGGTCATTGAAACTTTTACTTTTCGTGTAAAAAACGAAAAACCACTGTGTTGGGACGATAAGACGACAGAAAACAAATTGATTTGAATTTCACCGGTAGTCATCTGCAGACTGTACGTTTGG
This sequence comes from Schistocerca nitens, assembly GCF_023898315.1. NCBI lineage: Eukaryota > Metazoa > Arthropoda > Insecta > Orthoptera > Acrididae > Schistocerca > Schistocerca nitens. The sequence goes on along the minus strand of NC_064621.1, from coordinate 85,380,762 downwards.
GCAGTGATATCGACTACATTGTGATCGCACACGTAGTGGCGTACCGTACTGATTTGAAAAGATCGGACGATGTTGGTCGACGGCGGAATCCACCGATATCGGTGCCACTGTGAGCGCAGTCTTTAGCGACCTTTCCACCCTAAATACAGGATGAGTCAAATAGGACTTTACAACTTTGATATGACATAGAAATCTATTGAGATAACTCACGGAATCGGTAGATGCGTCATTTTGTAACAAACAGCCTCAAGCTTGATTCACGTAGTGCATCAGTACCCCGTTTCACCACCAGGAGCGCCAGTGAAGTGCACAGTTTAAATGGCTACTTTCACTGCGCAGGGCGTGATCGCTGTGTGCTTTGGTTCCACGAAACGAGCTCTGCAACAACTCTACGGCGTAAAATTCGCACCGAATACGCTAAAGAACCTTCAACCAGGCCTACAATTTACTCTTGGCACAAGTACTTTGTTGAGACCAGTTGTTCGCTGCGACATGATAAATCACCAGGTCGCCCGTGTGTTGATGATTATGTCGAACATGTTAGGGAGAGCTTTGCCCGCTGTCCACAAAAATCTACGCGACGTGCGTCCCGCGAGATTGACATTCCACAAAAGACTGTTTGGTGCGTACTGCGTAGACGTTTACACTTGAAACCGTACAGATTCACAATGGTACAGCATGGCCACCTCGCTCACTGGACAGGGCACCAATGGATTTCTTTCTCTGGGGCTTCATTAAAGACTTTGTGTATATTCCTCCCCAACCAAACAATTTAGCCTACCTGAAAAATCGAATCTACGCTGCCGTTGCACATGTACGCCCGATTTGCTGCAACGACTGTGGGAAGAAACTAATTAATCGTGGGATTTTCTCGCATCACAAATGGTAGTTTCGTCAAACTAAACTGACACTTCACACTTTTGTGTGAAACTTCAGGTTGTTTGCTACAGAATGACACATCTACCGATTCTGTAAGTTATCTCAAAACGTTTCTGTGTCATTCCAATGTAGTATTCACCCTCTTAGAGCAGTATTAACGGTTTGCACAATATATTGAAGGAGACTGTAATGCAAACGGCTAGTACAGCGACACATTATGAATATGAATACACCAGGAAAGACAGATGAAAGGAGTCATCTGTTGAAGAGAACTTAGGAGCGTAGTCCGAAAATCTTAAACATGGCTGCGAAACAGCAACTGTGTAATTAAGAATAGATTGAAAAATCAGCCAACCAGTTGCAAATAAAGGTTTATCATCCCTTGACCATGGTTTCGATGTTTGTAAAAATATCATCTACAGAAATCTTGACCGTAAAAAATGTTATACCAGTCACAAACAACACTACTGCCCATTAAAATTGATACACCACGAAGATGACGTGCTACAGACGTGAAATTTAACCGACAGGAAGAAGATGCTGTGATATGCAAATGATTAGCTTTTCAGAGCATTCACACAAGGTTAGCGCCGGTGGTGACACCTACAACGTGCTGACATGAGGAAAGTTTGCAACCGATTTCTCACACACACAACAGCACTTGACCGGCGTTGCCTGGTGAAAGGTTGTTGTGATGCCTCGTGTAAGGAGGAGAAATGCGTACCATCACGTTTCCGACTTTGATAAAGGTCGGAATGTAGCCTATCGCGGTTGCGGTTTATCGTATCGCGACATAGCTGCTCGCGTTGGTCGAGATCCAATAACTGTTAGCAGAATATGGAATCGGTGGGTTCAGGAGGGTAATACGGAACGCCTCGTATCACTAGCAGTCGAGATGACAGGCATCTTATCCGCATGGCAGTAGCGGATCGTGCAGCCGCGTCTCGATCCCTGAGTCAACACATGGGGACGTTTTCAAGACAACAACGATCTGCACGAACTGTTCGACGACGTTTGCAGCAGCATGGACTATCAGCTCGGAGACCATGGCTGCGGTTACCGTTGAAGCTGCATCACAGACAGGAGCGCTTGCGATGGTGTACTCAACGACGAACCTGGGTACACGAATGGCAAAACGTCATTTTTTCGGATGAATCCAGGTTCTGTTTACAGCATCATGGTGGTCGCATCCATGTTTGGCGACATCGCGGTGAACGCACATTGGAAGCGTGTATTCGCCATCGCCCTACTGGCGTATCACCCGGCGTGATGGTATGGGGTGCTATTGGTTACACGTCTCGGTCACCTCTTGTCCGCATTGACGGCACTTTGAACAGTGGACGTTACATTTCAGATGTGTTACGACCCATGGCTCTATCCTACATTCGATCCCTACGAAATCCTACATTTCAGCATGGTAATGCAAGACCGCATGTTGCAGGTCCTGTACGGGTCTTTCTGGATACAGAAAATGTTCGGCTGCTGCTCTGGCCAGCACATTCTCCCGATCTCTCACAAATTGAAAACGTCTGGTCAATGGTGGCCGAGCAACTGGCTCGTCACAATACGGCGGTACACTCTTGATGAAATGTGGTATCGTGTTGAAGCTGCATGCGCAGCTGTACCTGTACACGTCATCCAAGCTCTGACTCAATGCCCAGGCGTATCAAGGCCGTTATTATGGCCAGAGGTGGTTGTTCTGGGTACTGATTTCTCAGGATCTGTGCACCCAAATTGCGTGAAAATGTAATCACGTCAGTTCTAGTATAATATATTTGTCCATTGAATACCCGTTTATCATCTGCATTTCTTCTTGGTGTAGCAATTTTAATGGCCAGTAGTGTAATTTTTTTACTTTTTTTTTATTACATGTTTGTCCACAGCTTGTGGTCTCGCGGTAGCAATCTCGCTTTCCGTGCATGGGGTCCCGGATGCGATTCCCAGTGGGGTCAGGGATTTTCACCTGCCCCGAGATGACTGGATTTAGCTGTGTCGTCTTCATCATCATCATTCATCCCAGTTACGGTCGGAAGAAGGCAACGGCAAACCACCTCCATTAGGATCTTGCCTAGCACGGCGGTGTGGATCTACCGCATCGTTCCCCTGCGCTCTGTCAAGCAACAGGGGACTTCATTTCCCTTTTCCATTTAATATTTCACAAGTGATGTTCTGTGATACCATTCCTATCCATGACACGACCACCCTTACATCACAGGGGTACGTCGACGACATCCAGCGCCCTGCTTTGTGGCCCTTCGTGGCAAGCCATCCTGGGCTTACATTTCAGTAAGGTAATGCCCGCCCGCATACGGCAAGTGTTTCTACTGCTTTTCTTCGTGCTTTCCAAACCCTACCTTGCGCCACAAGGTCGCCGGATCTCTCCCCAATTGAGAAAGTTTAGAGCATTATGGGTAGGGCCCTCCAACCAGCTCGGGATTTTGACGATATAACCTGCCAATTGGACAGAATTTGGCACAATATTCCAAGGTAGGAGATCCAAACTCTATCAACCAATACTTAGCCGAATAACTGCTTGCGTAAGGGCCAGAGGTGGACCAACGTGTTATTGACTTGCTCAGTTTGCTAAGCTCTTTCTCTTGAATAAAGCATCCATTTTTTTCTGAAATTCGTTTGCCTGTACATGACAGTCATACGTAGTGATTTTCATCCCATTCGGATAATTCCTTCGTGGTGTGTCGTTTTTTAGGTTGAGTGTAATCAAAGATTCGTATAAAACGAATAAACTTGACTTTACAACAATTAACAATAGCTTGTACCCACGCAGAACGTTATTTATTCGTTTTAACGTATAAAACTATAAGTTAATTAGGTACTAGAAGTGATTTAATTTTACATGCATGTAATGCTTTTGTGAATATTATTATTTTTTGATTCTGTCGTGGTTTTCTGTTGTTACATCACACCAAACATTGAAAAGGGCAAGAAAAGTGGAGCATCGTATTGAAGTAAGAAAATAGTTCAGGAGGAGAGTCTATACTATAGTTTATGAAAGTTTCTTCAGATGCGCCAGAATCTACATGAGGGTTATCAGGTGTGAATTCTTCAGAACTCTTGCTGCTCAAAACCAAGAAGAAGCTGAAGTATCCAGCGCTGATGACTTTCTGGAACCTGTAATTGATACAACGAATTGATCAGCTTCATAGGCTTCCGATGAGATTGCCGAAATTGCGACGCCTGAAGAAACTGTAAGCACATCAAATGGGCCAGACTTCGTCTGAAACTATATTGTTCAAATGTGTGTGAAATCTTATGGGACTTAACTACGAAGGTCATCAGTCCCTAAGCTTACACACTACTTAACCTAAATCATCCTAAGGACAAACACAGACACTCATGCCCGAGAGAGGACTCGAACCTCCGCTGGGACCAGCCGCACAGTCCATCACTGCAGCACCTTAAACCGAAACTATACTGGAAAATGGCCTCAAAATATAGATTCAAACCTGCGATTACTGTTAGAACGGCGAGATTGCGAAGTCTTACGGTACGTTGATACAGACTTTCCTGAAGAATCGACAGTACCGCTCACGGTTCAGTCAGTCACAGCCTCTTGTCACCCAGAAGCATCGTCAAGGAGGGGGATAACCCAAGCGTGGTTTTGGTGCGCACTGACAAATGGGGAAGAAGCTTTGTGCAATCGGATGGCTTCTTCCCCATCTAAAGCGTCATTGTTTTGCTTCTATTGTCGTTTGTTTGAGAAGTCAAACCACAAAACAGAAGAAAGTTTTACTCCTCCGAGGGGTTTAATACTTGATGGAAAGTGATCTCAAAGTCGACAGCCAGTAATAAAGCGCTGTAATGGAAAATGTTGGAAACAAGACTTCAGAAAGGGCAGTTGACAAAAAAGAGCAAGAAGTCACAGCAAAAGAAATAAAAATATGCTGTGAAATGCTAACCAGAATGTTTCATATAATAAGTTTCCTGGCAAAAGAAAAATAAGAGTCATGTGGCCATAGAGAAGATGACACAAGTGTAAACAGTGTCAACGGTTTGGATCTGGTGCATCTACGATCCTCTTTTCCAAAAACATTTACTAAGAAGAAAAATTTGTCAAAAATTTCTTTTACTTGTCAAAACGACTTTCTTGAAATTTAGGGAAAAAAATTTCATCAAAAAAATTACACGAGGGTTGCCCACAGAGTAACGCACTGCATTTTTTTTCTCGGCCGAAGCAATTCTACGAATGCGTAACGTTAAGTATGTATTATTTGAAGTCTCCTGAGTGAGTGCGCCAAGTTTCTGTCATTTCCGACAGATAGCGTAGCTGTAGGGCAGTTTCAAAATGGCGTCTGTAGGTGATGTACGTTACAATGTGCTGTCATTAAATTTCTCACTGCAAAGAAAGAAACTGTATGGAGTATTCACAAGCGGTTGTGCAAAGTCAATGGAGCATCTGCTGTCGACAGAAGTACAGTTAGACGCTGGGCACAGAGGGTGAGGCCATCACAAAGCGGTTCGGCGGAGCTCCATAGCCTGGAGCAGTCGGGGAGGCCATCCACAGCTGTCACGCCGATATGCTGCAGCGGGCTTCCACTTGGGCCATTAAAGAATGCCAATTCGTGGAAGACATATTGCGGACGATCATAAGGTGATCCACACAGTGAAGCACTGGCTCCGCCACCAGGACAAGGATTGGTGCCCAGGGTACACACGCCCTTGTTTCACAGTGGAAGAAGGCCACAGAACGGGATGGAGATTATTTGGAAAAATTGGGCGTTAGGATAAAACACCATTCTCTCGTGTGTATAATTCTCATTACGTTCAATAAAGAATGGTCGAAGAAAAAATGCGGTTCATTACTTTCTGGCATCCCTCATAGGTCATGTTCAAAAGGCAAGTATCATTCCATTATATTCGACAGTACTCCGAGCACTTCCTATAAAGATCAAACAAGTATTATTATACATGATGACTGAGAATCGGGATGCACGAGTAGTGATATCTTTTACAGATTTCAGTGAAACAGCAGAAGGTATAGTGAGATGATACTAAGTAAGCCCACTGCTGATGGACTTGACGTAATGAATTTTAGAGAACAACCTTACGATAACGCAATGGTCACCAGAGAGACAGGTGTGCAGCAACGAATAAAACACATTAATACTAATGCCGGAGTTATGGCCTCCCCAGACAACTTCTTGAAACTAGTCTGCTTGCTTGAGGCTTCGATGGAGGTGAATGCATTGATTTTCTTCGGCAAATTCGAACTTGGTTATGCCTTCTTTTTCATGTTCGCCGACTGCTATTACAGGCAAGAGTTTGAAGAGGGTACAGGAAAAACGTTGGAGAGCTAGAGGCAGTTCTCGCGTCCGTCGGCCGTCGTAATTGAATATATATATTATTATTGTTATTATTATTATTTGATTGTTGCCGACTTACGTGGTGGGCCTTAATAAAAATGATATTTCATTTAATTTTGATTTTACGATTAAATGCTTTCCTGAAGTTCTCCATTTTAGCAATATTAATCTTAAATTATTTGTTACGTTAATGAATGTTAGACTTGCTGAATCTTAAAACATGAGCATATAAGTTGTACAATGTAATAAACTTTTCATATTAATTTCCTCGGCTAGTCAGTTCACTTTAAAGCAAGAAATCTTTAGTTATTAATTAAAATTGCGGCCCACACACGCGCGAGAGTATTTTTTTTACCTCCGTTAACCATTGTATTGTAGTCAGAGTCCTGGCTCTGGGTCTCGACTATGGTACTGAAAATAAGAATCTTAAAGCTAAGTATTTTCTGCAACGTCGGGCGGCTGTGGAGAAAAATTAATATTATGTTAATAGCGGGCGAGTTTTCCGCTTCCGCTAATTTTTCATAAGTTAATACCGCCACGTAATGGCGTCGTTGGCTGCATCGGCCGCTGCGATTGTTGAACTGTAAATTACTTGAATGCAGGTTAATTCAAGGAAGGCGGACATGAAATCGGGATCACCTCTTACAAATTAAAAGTGCACAATAATATTAAATCAGTATATATGCTTAACTCATACAAATATGCTTACATTTGCCAGCACTCGCAAGGTGTCCCTCTATACACATTCAAGGCAAAAAAGGAAGAGAAGTCGACTAAAAAAAAAATTAACAAAAGAGCGTATCTTGTCGTCTCTTTAGATCATTTTGTCATAAATTATTTCTTTGCATTTGAAACTTGGACAGAGATTATTACTTTACGGCTACATGATAAAAATATATTATTCAATTTATAAATACTGTTTTTTAAGTCTTTTCGTAATATAGCACTGCGGACGCTATACAGTCCATTAGACATGGCACGACAACTTTAAAAAGAAGTTTTCTATTTTAGATCTCTGGCAACCGGTACTGCGTGAAATGAATGACACCGAAAATAATTTTCAAATAAACGAACTTAACGTACATAAATGTGTTCAGTAAACAAGCGCGTTACAGGCGATATTGGAAGATAAACTAAAAGAATTCGTAGACAAGACTTTACACTGAGGTGACAAAGTCAGGGGATTCGTCCTAATGACCTACCTTATTTTCCCCAGAATAGTGCAGCAACTCGACATGGCATGGAAGGCCCACGCAGAAATGTGTTACTGGTGCAGCATTTTGTGCACGAACTGCCCTCTTGATTTCGTCCCATAAATGATCGATGTGATTCAAGTAGGGCGATCTGTGTGGCCAAATCATTCGCTCGAAATTTCCAGGATGTTCTTCAAACCAGTTGCGAACAGTTGTGGTTCGCTGACATGGCGCATTGTCATTCCTAAAAATGAAGTCCATGAATGGCTGCAAATGCTCTCCAAACAGCTGAACATAACCACTTCTAGATCGGTTCAGTTGGACGACGTAAACACAGCCCACACCATTGTTGAGCTATCACCAGCTTGCACAGTGCCTTGTTGACAACTTGGATCCATGTCTGCGTGGAGTCTGCATCGCACTCAAACGCTAACATCAGCTCTAACCAAATGAAATCGGAACTCAGTTGACCAGGCTGAGGTTGTCCAGTTTAGAGTCCAACCGATATGATCACGAGCCCAGGAGAGGTGCTGCAGGCGATGTCGTGCTGTCAGCAATGGCATTCGCGTCTGTCGTCTGCTGCCAGAGCCTCTTGTTGTTGTGGTCTACAGTCAAAACTGGTTCAAATGGCTCTGAGCACTATGGGACTCAACTGCTGAGGTCATTAGTCCCCTAGAACTTAGAACTAGTTAAACCTAACTAACCTAAGGACATCACAAACATCCATGCCCGAGGCAGGATTCGAACCTGCGACCGTAGCGGTCCTGCGGTTCCAGACTGCAGCGCCTTTAACCGCACGGCCACTTCGGCCGGCGGTCTACAGTCCTGAGCCTGGTTTGATGCAGCTCTCCATGCTACCCTATCCCGTGCAAGCTTCTTCATCTCCCAGTACCTACCGCAACCTACATCCTTCTGAATCTGCTTAGTGTATTCATCTAGCCAAATTTCGCCCCACTGTTCTAACAGATACATTCGGCAAACGTTCCACGTTGATTTATGTGGTTATTTCACGCAGCGTTGCGTATGTGTTAACACTGACAACTCTACGCAAACGCCGCTGCTCTCACTCGTTAAGTGAAGGCCGTCGACAACTGCGTTGCCCATGGTGAGAGGTAATTCCTATAATTTGGTATTCTCCGCACACTCTGGACGCTGTGAATCTCGGAATATTGAATTCCCTAACGACTTCCGAAATGGAATGTCGCATGCGTCAAGCTCCAACTACAATTCCGCGTTAAAAGTCTGTTATTCCCGTTGTGCGGACATAATCGTGTCGGAAACCTTGTCACATTAACCACTTGAATACAAATGACAGTTCCGCCAATACACTGTCCTTTTTACTTTGTCTAGACGATACTACCGCCGTCTGTGTATGACAATATCGCTATCCCATGACTTTTGCATCTTCGTGTACGTTATGCTTAAAACTTGTGTGAAGAACTTGGCGTTTCTATTGAGCTTCCAAGTTGAACCAGGAAGAGACATGTTTGTGGCGACTGAAGAAGAGATGTCGGCTTATCGCACGAAGACGATTTAAAATCACAAACGTTTCTTCATTAGATAAAGTAACTGGTGATACTCGCGAAGGGTTCCAACAGCCCCAGAATTTGGCGGAAAAACAAGCCTACCAAAGACCTGCAATAATATTGAGTGTCGATAATGAGGAATGACACCTACAACAAAGTGTAATAAACAACTTAGCCCTATTGATTCTGGCCCATTGTGTTTATTAAATTTTATTTATGAGTCCAATCTTTAAGAAGGTTGCCTAACATGCTTTTATAACGCTGAGAATATTCCTCACAGATGACAAAAGCAATGTTAGTTGTGAAAGAAACTTTCCTAAGCTTAAACTGATAAAAAATTATTTAAGATCAACAATGTTCACTTTAAAATTAACAAATCTTACTACTTTGGTCTTCGAACAAGAGGTAAAAATTAACAGTCACCATCCCAATAAATTAAAGAGCTTAAGCTGAAAAAAAAACGCGCAGAATATAATTTCAGTTTAAGAAAGATCTTTTTATTTTGAATCAATGTAAAACAGCGACAGAGTATCGCAGATTTTTTTTTTTCCTTCTAATTCTTTGGGTTCATTTTACAGTCGGTGTAAGTAAGTTAGTGCATCCTTCAACTTCGAGGCTTCACATTGATCCAGATACTGTGTTTCAAGATGATTTGTCAATACATTCTAGTGTTTACAAAGTGAGATCTCATATTCTCATATATATAAAGGCCGGCCGCGGTGGTCTAGCGGTTCTAGGCACTCAGTCCGGAACCGCGCGACTGCTACGGTCGCAGGTTCGAATCCTGCCTCGGGCATGGATGTGTGTGATGTCCTTAGGTTAGTTAGGTTTAAGTAGTTCTAAGTTCTAGGGAACTGATGACCACAGATGTTAAGTCCCATAGTGCTCAGAGCCATCTCTATAAGGAAACATACAAAAGCACTTACAGATTTTCGACGAAGTTAGAAGGATTGAATATAGCGTCGCATTCAGATAAATACATGTTCAAGCTGCTCTTAAATGTTTCATTGTGCTACGTAAACGCTTCCGCTTCTGAATACATCAATAAAATCGAAGTTAAGCGTTAATATTCATTCTTGGGTCAAAACTTTGTGTAAAAAGGAAAATATCTTCAGGGCAGTTTTACTGAGATCATGTCAGTTACGTAGTCAGTTTAGTTGGGTCAACGAAAAACGTAATGTAATCTGTAAGATAGCCTTCAGTTCCTGTACAAGTATTCCAAAACAAGTTTAATACATTTCATTCCGTTTATTATTACTTTTTGCAAATATGAGTCAACACACGGAGATCAGTGTCACCACTCCTGAAAACAGCAGTTTATTTTCCATGGCAGCACTTCAAGGTGTAGGGACGTTCGAAATAATGGTTGAAACAGCTTGCTAAATCGCTCAAGTGTGATAGGGTCGTTAAGGCGATCGATTTCAAGCAATATCGCTGGCATGTCGTTTCTATATTAGTAGAATGATGTTACATACAGTACAACAACGTCATTAGGTACTTATGTACATCATGTTCTTAATTTTGATGTCAAATGGTTCAGATGGCTCTGAGCACTATGGGACTTAACATCTATGGTCATCAGTCCCCTAGAAGTTAGAATTACTTAAACCTAACTAACCTAAGGACATCACACAACACCCAGTCATCATGAGGCAGAGAAAATCCCTGACCCCGCCGGGAATAGAGCCCGGGAATCCGGGCGCGGGAAGCGAGAACGCTACCACACGACCACGAGCTGCGGACTTTCGATGTCAATAATGTAGCTTTATTTGAATTCGTTGTTCTCTGTCACGATACTTGAGTCGAATCCTAAACGTAACGAAATTGTGATGTTCCTTCTCTTGTTTTGGCCACGTCCGTGAGAACGTCTGCTCCTCTCGTCCCCGTGCTCCAGGTGACATCAGACGCACTCTATTTCCTTACCCAAAGTAATCTTGTCTGTGTCACGATCGCTAAAGTAAACTGAAATTAAATTGTTATCCACGGGTCTAAAAATACGCTTTGATTCAGAAGACGAATGCCACTGTTTGTAGCCCTGGCTACAGACAAATTAATTCTCTAAATCGAAAGCCTTCTTCAACTAACTATTAGCTCTACAACCTAACACATGGCTGCCACAAAAAGATAACGGACATGCTTAAGCTAATACATAAGCACCCACCCTCGAAAATCACAGCTGCCAACAACAGTGTGCTAACTCTTCGCCATACCCAGCACGATGTCCACCGCTACTCTAGATTGAAAAATGGTTCAAATGGTTCAAAAAATGGTTCAAATGGCTCTGAGCACTATGGGACTTAACAGCTATGGTCATCAGTCCCCTAGAACTTAGAACTACTTAAACCTAACTAACCTAAGGACATCACACAACACCCAGTCATCACGAGGCAGAGAAAATCCCTGACCCCGCCGGGAATCGAACCCGGGCCGGGAACCCGGGCGTGGGAAGCGAGAACGCTACCGCACGACCACGAGCTGCGGACAGGTTCAAATGGCTCTGAGCACTATGGGACTTAACATCTGAGGTCATCAGTCCCCTAGACCTAGAACTACTTAAACATAATTAACCTAAGGACATCACACACATCCATGTCCGAGGCATGATTCGACCCTGCAACCGTAGCAGCAGCGCAGTTTCGGACTGAAGCGCCTAGAACCGCTCGGCCACAACGGCCGGCTACTCCAGATTTCACAGGGTTCTTATTATGTCATATAAATCTCTAGTCTGGAGGACGGTCAGTTTAGATGTTTTAGCCCTCATGTACGCACTCCCATTGGCTCGTTGCCCTCTTCTGCTACTGGTACTATCCTCCCTGCTATTAGCACTTTCCCCTTTGGTGTCGCTTCCTGGTAAAACTATTCGTTACCATTATTTTCATCCCAAAGTTACGAAAAGTAGAAAAGTTTATATCTCAAGATAAGGTCTTGCGAGTGGTGGAATTCTCGTGAACCTAACGACGCCTGGTTCAACTGAATTCGGCCTGTCAGCTAACTGTCAGCCGACAGATGGAGCGTGCCTGTCCATAAGCAGACTGGATGCATATCATTTAACGGGCGGTGGAAATGCCCACGGAGCTCCCACTGTCGAGGAATTATTATACACTAAATACACGTGTAAGTACTCCCCGAACTTACATGAGAATAGCATAATTAATTGCAATGATACCCATTTTCTGCAGGTTAAAAAATGGCATGTTATAAATTATTTACTTCTCAGTGCATGAATGTTTATGTTTTATTTCCTGATACTGTCTTAAATATGTGAAGTTTTTCTTTGTTGTTACAGACAACTCACAGAAAGAGGTCAATTAATAATCTTCGAAAACGATTTGCTCAGCTAACAGAAAGCGTAAAAGACACCCAAAAACTTATGCAGGAGAAATAAATGGCAACGTGTCTATCTTCTTTTGATAAGCTTCAACCAAATACTGCTACGCGTAGTCAAAATTCTCTTATTATTTTTTTCTCAATTTCGAAAACGGGAGGGTGGGGAGGCAAAAGTAGGGTTCGCCCCAGGTGTTAGATACCCATGCTATGCCATTGTCTATAGGCACGACGACTAACATCTAACCGAAACTTGGCAGCAACGAAGTATTGCTCAGAAGGACAGGCGAATTACATATTCCCACCATTTTCTTTTTTTTTCCCTCTACTGTCGTTTCTTGCTCCCGTCCTAAATAGGTAAAAATGGGAAGCCTTTGATCAAATAGCATATTTCCCTCAGCACCCACTCACCGATCTTTCAGATCCTACAACACCTGAGAACTCCATGGCTGAACACGAGCGAATTGTGTATTATACCGGGTAGTTATAATTAAACTTGCCTTATTTATAACACGGGAACTACGAGTAATTACCGTAAGAGTACCAAACTTGATAACATTAATGTCCAGAGTCTGGGGTGCATGATTTTCATGCGTCACAGCACCACCGTCCAGTTCGAACTATGACCACCAGGTGCCGTGATCAGTCATCACGGTTCATAGTCTCACACACCTGAGCAGTCGCAGTGCACTTGCTTAGGTGTCGACATGAGCTTGGACGAAAGGAGCAGGGCATTCTTTGAATAGCTCTATTAACAGAACAACAGTAATGCTGCAGATGCACTTCGAGAATATCGCCGGCTGAAAGGATTACGGAAGCATCTTCTTTCTCCACCTGCTGTGTGAAGCGTGATGAAGAAGTTCGAATCAACTGGAGAACTGGACGACCGGTTGCGCCACAGATGATTGATGAAATCGATGTTGCTATCGTAGACAACGCTGCGCGCAATTCCCGGTCGTCATGAGGCAGTGCGTGTGCTGTGTCACGATAGTTGAACAGCCGGTGGTCGACTGTATGGAAGGTGCTTCGAATTATTCTGAAACAGTATCCGTACAAAGTCCACATCATACAGCAGACTGCACCGCATGACGCACAACGACGTGTTGACTTCGCTCTCAACTTTCTCGCAAGGATTGAGGTTGACGAGGGCTGGACGTGGCCATCCTATGGACAGACAAAGCTCATTTTTCTCAGACGGGTGTGGTGAGCACACAGAATACCCAGATGTGTGACTCTTCACCTCGAGTCACTGTGCATGAAGTTCCGCTGTATAATGAACGAGTCACCTTGGTGTGGCTTCACGGCTACGTTCATCGTTGGCCAATTGTTTTTTGAACATGTTGGCGCTCAAGGACGAAAGATGTGCAGTGTGACTGGCCAGAGTTACTGCGATATGCTTCGCCAGAATATCATACTCGCCCTATAGGAGAGAGAGACACTGAACTCAACAGTTTCCATGCAAGATGGTGCCCCACAACTTATCGCTCGTGAAGTTCACCTGCTTCTCCAAAACACATTGGGAAACGATCGAATTATCAGCCGATCGTTTACAAATGCCTGGCCGGCACGACAACCTGATCTCACTCTCTGTGGTTTCTGGTTGTGGAGCTACCTGATGTGCAGGGTTTACCAGTGCTCTGTTTACACGTGCTGATGTGATGCGCAGCATATCATGAGAGGTAGCCAGCACGCGTACGGACATTCTTCGTTCTGCTATGCAGAATGCAATCCTGCGCTTTCAGACTCTTCTGGACACTGATGGGCACCATATTGAGCCCCTTTTCTACCAGTAATGACAATGGTATGTATTGGTACGGTGTATCGTAGCAGCACATTAAGTTGAATTGATTCTGCTTTATTTCTCTTTGCCATGTCCTTGACATTAATGCTACCAAGTTAGTTCCCGTGTTATAACGTGTTAACTAGGGAAAGTTTAATTATAACCAGCCAGTACATTAAACTAAGTTGACACTCGGTGCAGTGGCTGGTGAGAGCGACCGTATAAGCATTAGCCATTTATTGGCGCTCCCATCAACCACTGAACCAAGTGTCAACCAGTGAGCTCAATGCTGAACTGGAGAGACTACTACATGAAGCAAACCTATGATGTGTGACCTCAGTCGCCTTCCTAAACAGGGGCAAGGTGTGAAATTGTTCTGCTACGCAGAAAAAATATTTCCAATTATTTATATTACATGACATGTTTAGGTTTAGAGTTCACTGCCTTGTACCTGCTAACCCTTCTCTGCAAGATCAATTTCGCAAATTATTCTGCTCTGTTTACATATGTAATTTGCCTATTGCCGCTAAAGAGGCTCACAAATTATACTTCTCAAAAGTCTTACCTCTGCACAACACATTTCTTGCCTTCACTTTTCGCATTACATTTCCTTAGTGACGAAACCGTATAGCGACACAAAATGACTAAAACAAAGACATGAAAAGTTTCTTATTATGGTTATCTCGTCAGATATCTGGTGAACTTTCATACAATAAGACAAATGATGCAAAGAGCTTTTCCCTTTACACTTAACGAGAAAAAATGTTCTGTAAAAATCATTTGGCAACAAAACTGCTAAACCATTGCTTTGTTGCTCATTTCAGCTGCTAACATAGTAAAAAATCTTAAGCATTAATATGAATCACTTAACAAGTTGTTATATTAACAATTCACAGATGGAATCTTGTGAAAGGAAGGAGGTGGTCAAATTAGTATCATCAATTTTTTTATTTATTGTTTTGTTTCATTTAATATGTATTCACATGTTACACATTGGCAAATGTAATTAAATTGCCCATTATTTAACTCATGCCAGAATAGTTATGTGCAGCAGCTGTTGTTTTTTTTTGTGTGTGCCCTTAATATAATTTGAAGGTACACAGTAGCAATATATTTTATTAACAGTGACTCACGCATGTCTTCACAGTCAATGGCTGAGATTAGTGTATGCGCTTTGCCAGATACATTCAAATACATTGGCTTGTTCACCAAAGAAAGCCTATTATAAAAATGGTTTGAGTTTGTCACCAGAGCAGAACGAAATTATTTTTCTGTATGCCACACTATCTTAAACACTGCTGCAGATAGGTGAAGCAAACCACCTCTCTCAGCCTTCATAATAAAGGCCGCTGGATCTGCCACAGGAGTTGCAGTATGTGTGATCATCTGGGCACATGTAAGGAGCAGTAATAAGTTCTTTGCTCTCAGCATTTCTTAACATTTGAATAACCTATCTCACAACATATACTGATATATAAGAAATAATAGTCTCCTGGTATTCACTGAGTAGTGTTGAATCCAGAGCTTCAGAGTAACTAGTATGTTCACTATCATGAGTCAACTTATCACTTTGTATCTTATGGTATATACGAGGGCCGTTCAGAAAGTAACCTCCGGTTGATTTAAAAAAATACACCAAGTTAAATAAAAATATTTTAATATATACATCTTACAACTACATCTTTGCACTATTTTTCTACATAGTCTCCATAGCGATTGAGGCACTTATCGTATCTCTTCACAAGCTTTGAAATTCCTTCTGCATAAAAATCACCCGCTTGTGCCTGGAGCCAGCCTGTGACCGCATCTTTGAGCTCTTCGTCGTCATCAAACCGCTGTGACCCCAGCCATTTCTTCAAACGCATGAAGAGGTGATAATCACTTGGCGCCAGGTCTGGGCTGTAAGGTGGATGGTTGATAACGTCCCACTTGAAGGACTCAAGAAGGGCCGTTGTTCTGCGAGCAGAGCGAGGACGGGCGTTATCGTGCAAAAAAACGATACCGGAAGTCAGCATACCACGGCGTTTGTTCTGTATAGCCCGTCGTAACTTTTTTATTGTTTCACAGTACACATCTTGATTAATGGTCGTACCACGTTCCATGAATTCAACCAACAACACCCCTTTGGCATCCAAAAACACCGTTGCCATCAGTTTTCTGGCAGAAAAATCTTGCGAGGCTTTTCTTGGTTTGGTAGGCGAATTTGAATGTGCCCACATCTTTGATTGTTCTTTTGTCTCAGGGTTAACGTACTTAATCCAGGTTTCGTCACCGGTCACGATTCTGTTTAACAATGGTTCTCCTTCGTCCTCATAACGTGACAGAAAGTCTAATGCAGAGGCCATTCTTTGAGTTTTGTGGTGGTCGGTAAGAATTTTGGGCACCCATCGTGCACAGAACTTACGGTAACCCAATCTTGCTGTCACTATCTCGTACAAGAGAGTCTTAGAAATCTGTGGAAAACCAGTAGACAACTCCGACATTGAGAAACGTCGATTTTCACGAACTTTTGCATCAACTGTCTGAACGAGTTCGTCAGTCACCAATGATGGTCTACCACTCCTCTCCTCATCATGAACGTTTTCTCGTCCACTTTTAAATAAACGTACCCATTCACGGACAACTCCTTCACTCATAACTCTTGGTCCGTACATGGCACAAAGCTCACGATGAATAGCTGCTGCCGAGCGGTACTAGGTGCTACAGTCTCAAACCGCGCGACCGCTACGGTCGCAGGTTCGAATCGTGCCTCGGGCATGGATGTGTGTGTTGTCCCTAGGTTAGTTAGGTTTAAGTAGTTCTAAGTTCTAGGGGACTGATGACCTCAGAAGTTAAGTCCCACAGTGCTCAGAGCCATTTGAACCATTTTGTTGACAGCAGCACCATCACGTGTCACTGACCTCACAAGAATACCAACAGAAAACAGTTTTAGTACACTAACTCACACAGTTTCAGTCATTACACCTCATGATAGGTTATTTACAAGGATATACGCAAATGGACACTTAAACTTTTCAGTGTATGATACTACCTGAAAAACTAAAGTTTCAGTAGCCAGTTCTTCTGCATCTATATTCACAATGTTGCGCAAATCAACATAGCCTGCATACATTTTTTTGTTGTTGTTCCACACAAGCTGCTTCCTAATTGACATAGGGTAAGATGGGATAGAGTGGCCGCTCTAAGTGAAATTGAATTTTCATGAAACCATGGCTATTAACAGAAGCTTGTGGCATATGCATCTCGAATCTACATACTATAAGGTATCACACTAAATATTTATAGCTAAGATAAAAGCATATTTTATAGAATATAAAATGTTGATGTAAATGACGACTATTCCCTATCTAATGGTGTAAAGTTGCCAGTATTTTTCCACCGTGACTAAATGCACTATTTAGTTTAAAACCTGGACAAGCTTATAGTTTTTATTTCACTGTTGATTATTATTAGAAGAGTAATATAAATGAGAAAGTATTAATTATTCCTAATGAAGTAACTAGAGAAATCAAAGACTAACTATGGGTTACTATTACAGGCTAGTTCATTGACAATTTATCCGCTCAGAAGCAACGTTAAGTCATGTACAAATACCGCATGTGAAGTTGTCATCAGCCTCATCACATACAGTGTGCAGGTCGTAAGTCCAGTGTTTACAACTCCGACATCTTAGCCATCCGTCATTTTCTTTAGATCTAGATAATGCTTCCCTGCAGTAAAAGCAGCCTGCGTCACTGTCCACATCAGTGGACTTTTTTCCTTCCATTTCTTCTCGAAAAAGTTTCGTTTTAGCAGATACTCTCTTAGCATTTGGTCCTGCTTTTTGCTCCTTACCTTTATTTTGTGTTGCCTTACAGTGTAGGACATTGGTCTTATCTCTTTGTTTTGCCTCGAACTTCCTTTCTTTCATTAAAATCTCTTCATCTTTGTTTCTTTTAGCTTCAGCCAACACACTTTTACAACGCGTTGAAGTGATCATGACAGTTTTTATATTTTTATCCTACTTTGTCTTTGATTCATACTTTGTTTCTTAGGCAAAGGTTTTACATTCTTTGGATTTATGCAGAATCCACCTGTTGGGTACTCAGAGCAACATTCTTCAGTGGTTGGACAACGAGGGGAATCTTCCCTTGGAGAACACTTATCACCTATAATCTGAAGGCAGCCTGAGCTTGAAGACAGCTGATAAGTTGGTTCTGGAAATGAACCAGTAGGCGTATTTGAAGAAGACACAGCCATTTGGCTCCAGATGGACCAGCACCTGCAGAAAACTCAGCAATTTCGCAATGAGAAGAACCAATATTTGAACTAGGCACAATATTAGTGTCCCAATCCAAAGGAATATCAGAAATCACTGATGCATCGGTTAGGGTCTAGAGGAAAAATTCTGCACTTTCTAAAGTCATTGATTGCTGTCACTGGAAAAGTGTACGAAGAAACGCTTCACCCAAGAGTGTACTTATTTGAAACTGTATAATAGTTTTTCCTTGATTACTGCAAAGAAATTTTGTGTGTAGAATATTTTAAAAGGAGAGATGAATGCCACATCCGAGGGTTGGAGCTTATATCTGCACTTTGGGGGCAAGCACACAACAGTTGTATAATTTTTTCTGGCTTTAACAATGAAACCTATGTTCTTAGTATGGGCCGGGTGACCGCCTGTGGTTAATAGAACTGGATATTGAGCAGCTGGTTTTACGTCTTTTAAAAAATGTTCGATTTAAAAAAACTTTCACTCTGCATCCACCCAGTAGACTGGCATGCAAATTTGGTTCCTGGCAGAGGCCCATTTTTAAGTTCAACCTTCATTCTTCACCTAGGGAAGATTACAAAAGGGGGAATGCAATTTCTTCCTGCAGACATGCACGCCACAAAAGTCTGCAGTAACCCCCTATCAGCTGAGGTAGTGGCTCGAACCTGTCGTCTTCTTTTGAGTCAAACACTTTGCTATTCTTGGACTACACTGCTAGAATACCAGTTTCATCTACGTTATAAATACAATGAGCAGGATGAAATCATTTACCTCGCAATATTTTAAGGATATCGAAAAACTTGCCCACGTTCACCGTGTTAAACGCTCGCGCTCTAGTCATAAAGGTAGATTCTGGCTCGAAGATTAATATTAGGATGCCATTCTCTAGAGCTTGCCACCCAATCTTTACCTGTCATTTCAGACACTTTGTTGAAATGATGTGGCATTTTATTTCGCTCTGTCAACTGGAATACTAATCGTCGCAGGTCATACACTGTAGTTCCATAAAATTTCTTGCTCTTGTTCTTCAGTGAACACTGCCCTTAAGCTGCCCATAACCTTCTTATTGCCAACTGCATCTCTATTTTTCCCTAGAACTCTTCATTTCAGTGTAATACCGGTAGGTGCATATTGATTTGTTTTGCTGCTGCGGATAAGGGCATGTAATCATTCTTTACTGGTTCAACTGCGTTTTACATTGCAACAGGGTCCCATGTTTGTTGATCTGTTTTCCAGATGTAATTTCTTGGCATCTTGAAGCTCTTGCAAACCGTTACAGAAGAGGAGAATAACGGATATTGTTTTTGTGTATAAAACCATTTGTAATGTTTTAATTGCAACTCTTATACTGTGCATCAAATATGGAATAAGTTAATTCTCATTGGAATAGATAGACTGAAAATGAACTGTCGGAAATATTGGCCATTCGTCGGGAAATGTGGACACCTTAGTCACTCTCTCCGATCGGACGCCATGTCTGTATTAGTGGTTCACGCGCGAAACAGTACAGCCGAAGAAACGACAGTGACTTACATTTGTCAGCCAAAAGGCATTGCGTGAACCGCGATATCGTAAAAACTTACTGCTCTACATAAAACTGAAGCAACTAAAGTAATGTGAGTGATTTACCTTACACCAAACGATCGAAAAATCTAAACAAGCAAGAATAAAACTTTTGGAAACAAAATGAGAAATTTGAAAATTTATAAAATTAAGAAAAAATAAAAGATTCAAATATTTAAAGAAAAAAAAGAAAAAAACACAAAAATGGAAAAAAAAGAAACGCACCCCCGTATGAAACTTTTTCACAGAATGATAACGGAGCAAGCTTCCTTTGTCAACGTCACTGACAAAGCTAATAGTGTTTATTACACCTCGTTTGGTCACTTCTTGGTAGAAAGCAGCACTGTTGAAGACATCAAATAAGCAGTGGCCAGTTTTCCCAACCTAGCCACTTTACCCTTCAGTTCCCTAATGTCAAAAATAAGTGCACACTCTTGAAGATATCATTTGTCATTTGTATTGTGTTTTAGGTAGTGTAAAACCTCTTGTAGATACCCAGGTTCACAATTTACTGATGATACCCAACCACGAAAACTATTGGGATGGGGCAAAAGAAACATTGAGCATACAAATCTATAAGCCCTAGGGGAATAGAAATGCAGAGTGAGGGCAAATTGTTTGGTTAATTCAAAGTATCGCCTGGATTGCTACATTGCACCACTGTTTTTCATTTGGGTAACTATGAACTCTAAACGAAAGCTACTAAAATGTTCCTAAAGGCATTTTACAGATTTTCATTTAGATAGCTTCTTTATTTCAACACTGTAATTAATATTGCCCACCATCAACAATGGACCTTGCCACTGTTGGGAAGGCTTGCGTCCCTCAGCCATACAGATAGCCATACCGTAGGTGCAACTGTGGTGCAACCACGACAGAGGGGTACCTGTTGAGAGGCTAGACAAACGTGTGGTTCCTGCAGAGGGGCAGCAGCCTTCTCAGTAGTTGAAGGGGCGACAGTCTGGATGATTGACTGATCTGGCATTGTAACATTAACCAAAATGACCTTTCTGTGCTGGTACTGCGAGCGGCTGAAAGCAAGGGGAAACAACAGCCGTAATTTTTTCCGAGGGCATGCAGCTTCACTGTATGGTTAAATGATGATAGCGCCCTCTTGGGTAAAATATTCCGGAGGTGAAATAGTCCCCCATTTGGATCTCCGGGCGGGGACTACTCAGGAGGACATCGTTATCAGGAGAAAGAAAACTGGTGTTCTACAGATCAGTGCGTGGAATGTCAGATCCCTTAACTGGGCAGGTACGCTAGGAAATTATAAAACGGACATGGATATGTTAAAGTTAGATATAGTCGGAATTAGTGAAGTTTTGGTTTAAAAATCATGAAAGAAGGTTGTACAGATGGAAGAGACCTGGAGACAGTGTAAAGTTTCAGACAGATTATATAGTGGTAAGACAGAGATTTAGGAACCAGGTTTTAAATTGTAAGACATTTCCAGGGGCAGATGTGGACTGTGATCACAATTGATTGCTTATGAACTGTAGATTAAAACTGAAGAAACTGCAAAAAGGTGGAAATTTAAGGAGATGGGACCAGGATAAACTGAAAGAAGGTTGTAGAGAGTTTCAGACAGATCATCATGGAACGATTGAATAGAATGATGGAAAGAAATACAGTAGAAGAAGAATGGGTAGCTTTGAGAGATGAAATAGTGAAGGCAGCAGAGGATGAAGCAGGTAAAAAGACGAGTGCTAGTATAAATCCTTGGGTAACAGAAGAAATATTGAATTTAATTGATGAAAGGAGAAAATATAAAAACGCAGTAAATGAAGTAGGCGAAAAGGAATACAAACATCTCAAAAATGAGATCGACAGGAAGTGCAAAATAGCCAAGCAGGGATGGCTAGAGGACAAATGTAAGGATGTAGAGGCATGTATCACTGGGGTAAGACCGATACTGGCTACAGAAAAATTAATGAGACCTTTGGAGAAAAGAGAACCATCTGTATGAATATCAAGAGCATAGATGGAAAACCAGTCTTAAGCAAAGAAGGGAAAGCAGAAAGTTTGAAGGAGTATATAGAGGGTCTATACAAGGGCGATATACTTGAGGACAATATTAAGGAAATGGGAGAGGACGTAGATGAAGATGAAACGGGAGATATGATACAGCTTGAAGAATTTGACAGAGCACTGAAAGACCTAAGTCAAAAAAAGACCCCAGGAGTGGACAACATTCCATTAGAACTACTGATAGTCTTGGGGGAGCCAGCCATGACAAAACTCTACCATCTGGTGAACAAGGTGTATGAGACAGGCGAAATACCCTCAGACTTCAAGAAGAAAATAATAATTCCAATCCCAAAGAAAGCAGGTGCTGACAGATGTGAAAATTACCGAACTATCAGTTTAATAAGTCACAGCTGCAAAATGCTAATACGAATTCTTTACAGACGAATGGAAAAACTGGTGGAAGCAACCTCAGGGAAGATCAGTTTGGATTCCATAGAAATGTTGGAACATGCGAGGCTACACTGACCCTACGACTTATCTTAAAAGATAAATTAAGCAGAGGCAAACCTACGTTTCTAGCATTTGTAGACTTAGAGAAAGCTATTGACAATGTTGACTGGAATACTCTCTATCAAATTAGGAAGGTGGCAGGGGTCAAATACAGGGAGCAAAAGGCTATTTACAATTTGTGCAGAAACCAGATGGCAAATATAAGAGTCGATGGGCATGAAAGGGAGGCAGTGTTTGGGAAGGGAGTGAGACAGGGTTGTAACCTATCCCAAATATTATTCATTATGTATAATGAGCAAGCAGCAAAGGAAACAAAAGAAAAATTTGGAGTAGAAATTAAAATCCATAGCGAAGAAATAAAAACTTCGAGGTTTGCCGATGACATTGGCAGGGACCTAGGAGAGCAGTTGAACAGAATGGACGGTGTCTTCACAGGATAAGATGAATATCAACAAAAGCAAAACGAGGATAATGGATGTTGCCGAATTAAATCAGGCGATGTTGAGGTAAATAGATTAGGAAATGAGACACTTAAAGTAGTAAATGAGTTTTGCTATTTGGGGAGCAAAATAACTGATGATAGTCGAATTAGAGAGGATATAGAATGTAGACTGGCTATGGAAAGGAAAGCGTTTCTGAAGAAGAGAAATTTGTGAACGTCGAGTATAGATTTAGGTGCCAGGAAGTATTTTCTGAAAGTATTTGTATGGAATGCAGCCATGTATGGAAGTGTAACATGGACGATAAATAGTTTAGACAAGAAGAGAATAGAAGCTTTCGAAATGTGGTGCTACAGAAGAATGCTGAAGATTAGATGGGTCGGTCACGTAACTAATGAGGAGGTATTGAATAGAATTAGGGAGAAGAGCAATTTGTGCCACAACTTGACTAGAAGAAGGGATCGGTTGGTAAGAGACATTCTGAGGCATCAAGGGATCTCCAATTTAGTACTGGAGGGAAGCGTGGAGGGTAAAAATCCTAGAGGGAGACAAAGGGATGAATATACTAAGCAGATTCAGAAGGATGTATGTTGCAGCAGTTACTTGGCGATGAAGAATCTTGCACAGGATAGAGTAGCATGGAGAACTGCATCATCTCTGGACTGAAGACCTCAACAGCAACAAATAATACTGTCATTGTTTGCACCTTTTTTTCACGCCGCTTATATTTCATCTGTAATCGTCTCACTTTTTACCTATGGGCCACAATTCTATGAGACACGTCAGTCTGAACACTTGCATCACTATTCTCTTGACTGTCATTAGATTCAAATAACATACTTGTCGTCTGGATCTCAATGATTTCCTGAAACAAAATTGAAAGAATCCATCAGCAATAATTACGAGCTGTTACAAATATAGAAAGATGCATCAACAGCAATGTGTATCCTTGTTGCTAGTTATATACATGGTTTTACCTCAGAAATGATGGTGTTTTCCGAACAAATTGCCATCTCCGATTCATTTTCACTTGAAAATGACCTGGAACACTGAATAAACTTGGTACAACGTCATACTTCAGGAGCTGTCTATCAGCTACTGATCAAAAAACGTAGCTGTCTTTTGTAAAGCGAGTTCTGCAAATGACGCTATGTTAAAAATGGAGTTTAGTATTCTATTCGTACAGTTGCGAGGTGCCGGGGCTAGCAGTGTATTTATCACTAAATTCTACTAGAATCCACATATGTAAATCATGCTCTAAGCCCCCCCTTTTCTAACTCCGACTTTTGCTGTTGCACAAGGATAAAAAAAATACGCGAACTGACTCTAATCAACCCTGCCAGTGGAGTAGAAGAGAGTTTGGCACCTGCAATAATTTAATTTTATAAATAAGTTAAATAAACAAAGGTTTCATTAGCATAGTGAGGAATGATAGGGTTGCTCTACCGATTAACAGAATGAAAGTTCTGTCCAAAATAACAATATGATTTATTAAGACTAAACACTGAATAGTAAAAAAAAACACAGGAAATATAATACATCAAATTGGCTCAAATTTGGAGATTCATACAAACACTGTAAAGGTGAAGTTGTCCCTAAACTAGATCGTGAGGTTTAAGACGAGGTGGTATGTGGAGCCAATTCCTTGCCACTCAAATCTCAAGAGAGACACACAGCTAACCCAACAGTAATTGCTGCTACTCGAAATAGAACAAAGTTAGAAAAGGATGAACAGGCGCGCTCTGCTGAGCTCTGATTGTCACCTAGGAAAATCCCTATCTGCCGGTGCTGCGGACGTACATTACCAAACGGTCTTCTTATCTCCCAGAACACGATCTGGCGTACCGCAGGCGAGGGCTGGTTGCTTCGACGTCCTCGACCGAAAGGCGACTGCCGACTCCCCACAAGAGCACCCGTACAGGCCGAACACAGAACATTTCCGCCCCCACGACAGTGGCCGAGGTTAAACGTTCCAATCAGCAACTCGAAAACCGGCGGAAATTCCACTCCATTGCCGGAGCACTACCATTCCACCAATGGAGATTCTTGGCGCCAATTTCTGTGCTGATTTTGCTACGTCACGGCGCTATGCCCTGAGCAAACCAATCACCGTTACTATTTTGCAGAAAGTGCGGGAATTTTCCCGCCACAACTGCCAAGGTACACAAGTCATTCCCACGCCTCGCTGGTAGCCCGCCAGAAAGTGTTTTCGCTAAGTTTCTCCGAAGTAACGGAACCTCTAGCCCAGCCGCTACTTCACACCCCAGCGGGCGTGTCTCTTGACAATGTCGGCGTCTGCAAAGCATTCACTCGACTGCCTCACACACGTCGGCTTAACCCGCCTGTCACCGGACCACCCGGGTGACGAGAGACGCTGCGTGGGAAGTCCGCGTGTGAAGGAATAGCAGCCCTCCACCGCATGCAAATAGAGAGGAGAGTCGTAAGATAGAAATATGAGAGGGGGCTCATGCCACCTCTCATAGCCCCTACGCCATTTTAGATTGTAATTGGTGAGCGGTTGGCTCACTTAGGAGCAAGGTAGTGAGTCAATCGCCCAAGAACAATCTCGCAACTGGCTCCACATGCCGCACTCTATAAAGAAAATCACTGCAACTGAAAAATGCAGCTCATAGAGGGAGGATTATTTATGATGTAGCCAACTTCACCTTCTTAATATGGAACACTAACACTCACATCACACATCCATACCCAGGGAGCCCCTTCCAAACACCGATTCACGCAGACATTCACGCTCTAAATATGGCCCGGGCATCTGAGCCAAATATGGAGCAGTTTATTCTTTACAATCAGAGTTGGAGTGCTCCGCAATTAAATGCCCAAGATGTTACAACAATTTTAATCATTAAACTAACCTGAACTCACTCACACATGATACTATTTAAGTTAACAATCTCTTTGTGAGCTTTCAGAATCTAATTACAACCTCCGATTCATTCTGTCTCCCTGCAGCAAGAATAACCTTTACAAAATGTTCCCTGAACTGATGGTCCATTCACAATGACAGTGGTGGTATCTGCTTCAGTTTATGGGGACTTCAGGCACACTGTTCGCATACACACAACAATAAATACAAAATACAAAAAAAACATGGTGTGGAGAACAGTACAGTAATTTGTAATAAGAATTACAGTGTAAAACACAAACACATACAAGGTATAACATACATTACAAAACCAACACTAGAGAAAGAAATTTAAGAAAGAAAAAAAAAAAAAGGTTCATGGGGCATCAAACTGTGCATGCACATTGCACAAAGTTCACGACTGTGCAGAGAATGAGGCACTAAATCACATTGTTAGAAATATCCGTAGCACTTCACTAATTACACAGTACTGACATCACATAAGGCTAAACGTCGGGTGTTGTTGCTACGTTGTGGCAACAGCAATAGGGAGTTCTGGAGTGTCTGCAGTACGCTGTTGAGATTGTACTCAGACCCATGCATATGATCACGGCAGTACGGTAGGAAGACACAGTGATAGGCTCTCCTCACGTCGATTAATTGTCTCTGAGGTCTATTTGTTGGGATACATCACTAGTCTAGGTCTCTTCTCTCGCTGGACAGTACTTTACGTTTCCCAATATTGCAGTTCGACAAGGGATGATGGCACGTGGAGTGACTCCACAAGTGTGTGAGGTCATCCATACAGGATCGAACTAGGAGTGACGATTGCTAAAACTGCTCTCTAAAAGAGAGGAGAAGTTAGAAATGAGACCATACATTTGTTAGTGTGGCACGATACTGCTTTGTGTATGCAGATCGGCCAATGCTAGTGAGTTGTAAAAACCCAAACAGGTGAGTATATAGCGTCCCTTTCTGTCCTGAGGCACATGAGGCGCAGATTCTGACACGATATGTGATCTTCTTCGTGTACTCACGACAACGTGGTCTGCCGCAGGGAATCCCTCCAAACGGCTGCCGCGTCCGGAGAGCTAGCAGGCTGTCGCGTGTGGGTCGCGTGTCAGTGTCAACGGCCAGCCTCACTTTCGCTTGTGGCCTGGCGAGGGTCCCGCGTAATCCCTCAGGTATGCGGCCGGGTGACCGTCAGCCTGTGGACCGGATGTTCTCGCCCTTCACGTCAGGTGGGGTGCTGACGCTCTTTTCTTGCAGGTAGCCGTAGACCTCTTGTTCCCGCTCCGGTCGGCCTCCGCATTGCCACGATCCTCGTCATCTGCACAATTCTTACAAAAATCTTATGCCTAACTTTTTCCCATGACCTTCTATGTTATAATAAATTTACATAATGAAACATTGATGGGCTGTCATTTCAGACACTCTTATTTTACTTTTATAGTTATTAATCTATGGCAATCATTATAACATCTAATCTAGACATGGAAATAATTTATTTTGATATATGTGTAGAGACCGATCTCAGTATTGTACATGGTGTGTGATAACTGATGCTTTGTAATGGATGAACAACTAAATGTGCGGGCCCGCACTAATATTACTATTAATTATATAGATCGACAGTAGACATGCTCAAGAATTAACTACCATATGCCAACGATCTACATTCTATGTCTTCTAAATAAATTATATTATTATGCAGGCTGAAGTTTTACTGAGCTATAAAGAACATGCAACTATTGTACGTTCGAACATGCAACTATTGTACGTTCGCTCGCCGGTCGTCCCTCCATCTCGGGTCTGTGGTTTCATGATCTGAAAAATAACATCCCAACAGGCGCGCGCCAAACACAACACTTGTGGTAGAAAACCCCCACAATATTAATCTAGTTATTGTAAAAATCCTAAAGTTTAATTTATCCTAGAATATGGTACTCTATTATTATTATTATTACCTTTTTTTTTTTTTTATTCAATACTCTCACATAATTCCTGTTACGTTGAGATGTCTCGCTGCTCGCCGCTTTTGACGACAGTGATGTGCGCGCCGTACGACATGGCCTCCGAGTTCTCACTACGCCTCACTGAAACTCCAGAGACTGGGTTAGCCATGGCTATACACGACAATAAATTTATAGTTGCAACTTCCTTCTCTATCTGATGCGGTTTTCGGGATCAAAGCACACCCTTCCAGAAGCAATGTCATATGACCAAGCCAGGACTGGTTCCTGTTGAGGATTCAGTCGCCCAACACACGCCAGCTACACAGTATGTCACGAATATCCAAGTGTAAGTCCCTGGTTATTCATCTGTGACAGTCACGAGCAGCACGCTAAATCCCCAACCAGCACATTGGCATGGTAGGCTTTATGCTCGCATTTCTCTCGTCTAGGGCACCATTGGAGTCAAACGCTCACAGGATCACCCCGACTTGCAAGACAACGATGCTGGCGCAGCTCTGCAAAAAAAACTATGCTGCCCATATTCATCCTCGAAATCACGCAATATACCACAATCTTGCAGTGCACTGACGCGTGCCTGCAAGCATTGGTATGAACGATTCACGAACTGGTTGTGGCTGCTATGGAGCGTAACACGACCTCTCAGAACGCTTCTGAGAGCACGTTCTTGTATGCGCCCGTTTGTGCGACATCTCGTCACTCATCTTTATCCCTTAACATGGACACCAGATAGGAAAGGACAAAAACATTGCTCATGGAAAGGTAGTGCCTCTTATCGCAAAGACAGAGGAGATCGCGAACATAGACAAAAAAAAAACGTTAACAGCAGTAAATTCTTATGCGAGAAAACGCAGCGTGTTAATACTTTAACAATCTTAATCTTATAATGCAACGATTATTGTTCCCCGAAGAAAGGTTCATATCTTTGCCTATTCTACTATGTACACCACTTAAACTACTATTATTCCACGAACTTCTTTGTGTGAGAGAAGTGGTGGAGTCCTATGGACTAGCGTCAATCCCTTCTTAGACTCCCCCTCCTCTGACGTGCATTAGGATTTGGAGGTCTAATTTCAATCTCCTGGTTCTCCTGTTGTCCTTGATTTCGCTCTCTCCAATTACGGTCGCTTTGCCGTTCGTCATTCCTCCTGTCCCAGATTGCTTGTCTAGATTGACCCTGTTCCCTGACGTTCTGGTTTCCGTGTCTCTGGTTTCCATAACCTTGAATAGCGTAACCTTGATTTCCGTAACCCTGGTTTCCTAACTGACCAGTGCGATTATGCGATCTGTTGTCGTCTTCCCTTGCTGGCCCGTGGTATTTGTTATTTTGCGCCTTCTTCCTATCCTTTGCGTCTTGTTTATCGAAGACTACTTCGAGTTCGCGCAGTAGACTCTTGAATGCATCTATGTCAGATCCACACTTCCCGACAAGTGTCTGTTGATACCTAACTGGCAATTTCGAAAAGCAAAATTTAATGATTTCTCCGTTGCTATATGGACTATCTAAAAACTGATTCTTCTTGAGTAAATCATCAAAAAATTTGGTTGCGCTCCTATGCCCGGACACTTCCAGTTCAGGACAAAATATTATTTCCTCTTTAATCCTGTCTTGCGTTTCCTTTGACCAGTAGGTCCGCAGGAATGCACCAACAAATTCCTGATAAGTCCGACACGTCGCTGCCACGCCCCGCATCTTTTCCGCTGCTTGTCCTTCGATGTGTCCACACATGAATTCTAATTTTGCCTGGGTTGGCCATGATGCCGGTAATGAATTTGTAAACTGCATCACCCAGCTCTTCGGATGCATCGACCCTCCATTTTCTTTGAACTTCTGGAATTTTAGTATCGACAGGAAGTGATTGTGATCAAAATCCTGTCTGATCCTCGCACTGGTGTTGTCACTCGTTTCCGATACTTGCACGTCTGCTGAGTGTCCTGTTCTATCTTGCTGATAACTGTGATGTGCTACGTCTGTATCACAGTGGAAGTGGAATTCAGCATTCACTCTTCTAAGTGGGCTGCAATTATTGGAGCTATTACTCGCTGTTTCTGCGTGTGCATTGTTCGTTCCGCACGCTGTCACTGGCCTAGAGCACGGCGGGCTTTTCCTCGGAGACACAATCCTGTGTACTCCATCATTGGTATCCGAACGCGCAGTGCTCGTGTGCCCGTTTCGCTCTAGTTTCGCTATCCGACTCTCTACTTCTTTCATTCGTTTCGTGATGTTCGTAACCGCAATATTACCTTGAGTCTTTAAGGCCGCTAGGGATTTTGAGTGGACTTGTGTCGCACGTCGCAAGCGCTCTGCGAGTTGAGAAGTTACTCTTGCGATTTTCATTGCCCCTGTTGCTGCAGTTTTGGCTAGGCCTGCTACTTTTTGTGCTACCATTGACATTTGTTTTGCTTCTCCACATTCTTTCTTTATTGTTAATAATTCCCCACGAATTTCCCCTATATGCGAAATTATTGCTTCCGTGTCCTTCTTACGCTGTTCGTCAGCTTCTTCTTTCTCCTTCTTACGTTGTTTCTCAGCTTCTTCCTTCTCCTTCTTACGTTGTTTCTCATCTTCTTCCTTCTCCTTCTTACGTTGTTTCTCATCTTCTTCCTTCTCCTTCTTATGTTGTTCATCGGCTTCTTCTTTCATTGATCGTAGGAAGCTCAGTATTGGGTTTACGTCATCTTCTTGATCCTCTTCAAACATGGGCGATGTAACTCGGGACACCTGGGCGCTAGAGCTCTGACGTGACCGAGCTGGCCTCTGTCTGCACTCGTTCGTTTGACTATAAACTTCTGCTACCGTCTCGACCTGTGTGCCTGTCTCTGTTCCATCCTCCAATTCACTATCATAATCATGGCCGCGACGTTGCTCTAAGATCGCGTCCAAATCACCGTGCTCATCAATGACCCTGTCGTCCTGTCCTGCTAAAAATGTGCCCATCTCATCTCCGAACCTATCCCCGTCAGTAAACTGCCCCTTATCCATTATAGTTCCACTTTTGTTTTAGCTTCGCTCACTAATAGTCGTGCCTTACTTCTCGTGATCATTCATGAGAAACGAAATTTATCCAAAATACACAATAAAAATAATCTACTCCCAGTATTTTTACACATAGACATAAAATTTCAACAACGCTGTTCCAACGCTGTAATCACAAACACAATTTGATGTGGTACAGAAACCGCACACAAATCCGACAAAGTGCGATGTGGTACGCACACCACATCAACGAAACACAAAAAACAATGAACAAAAAAAATATATACACTGAAAACAAAAACTGTAATCATGCGCCGCTACTTAAAACTAAACGCGGAACTACCAGAAAAAAAACTTGGGTATTAATCAATAAAAAAAATTAGAGAAAAAAAATTTGAATGTTCGTACTAAGAATACTGTTTGTTAATCAGTGATTCTCAGGAAAGATCCGAGGCTAAGGGTCGCCATATTATGCGAGGTGCCGGGGCTAGCAGTGTATTTATCACTAAATTCTACTAGAATCCACATATGTAAATCATGCTCTAAGCCCCCCCTTTTCTAACTCCGACTTTTGCTGTTGCACAAGGATAAAAAAAATACGCGAACTGACTCTAATCAACCCTGCCAGTGGAGTAGAAGAGAGTTTGGCACCTGCAATAATTTAATTTTATAAATAAGTTAAATAAACAAAGGTTTCATTAGCATAGTGAGGAATGATAGGGTTGCTCTACCGATTAACAGAATGAAAGTTCTGTCCAAAATAACAATATGATTTATTAAGACTAAACACTGAATAGTAAAAAAAAACACAGGAAATATAATACATCAAATTGGCTCAAATTTGGAGATTCATACAAACACTGTAAAGGTGAAGTTGTCCCTAAACTAGATCGTGAGGTTTAAGACGAGGTGGTATGTGGAGCCAATTCCTTGCCACTCAAATCTCAAGAGAGACACACAGCTAACCCAACAGTAATTGCTGCTACTCGAAATAGAACAAAGTTAGAAAAGGATGAACAGGCGCGCTCTGCTGAGCTCTGATTGTCACCTAGGAAAATCCCTATCTGCCGGTGCTGCGGACGTACATTACCAAACGGTCTTCTTATCTCCCAGAACACGATCTGGCGTACCGCAGGCGAGGGCTGGTTGCTTTGACGTCCTCGACCGAAAGGCGACTGCCGACTCCCCACAAGAGCACCCGTACAGGCCGAACACAGAACATTTCCGCCCCCACGACAGTGGCCGAGGTTAAACGTTCCAATCAGCAACTCGAAAACCGGCGGAAATTCCACTCCATTGCCGGAGCACTACCATTCCACCAATGGAGATTCTTGGCGCCAATTTCTGTGCTGATTTTGCTACGTCACGGCGCTATGCCCTGAGCAAACCAATCACCGTTACTATTTTACAGAAAGTGCGGGAATTTTCCCGCCACAACTGCCAGGGTACACAAGTCATTCCCACGCCTCGCTGGTAGCCCGCCAGAAAGTGTTTTCGCTAAGTTTCTCCGAAGTAACGGAACCTCTAGCCCAGCCGCTACTTCACACCCCAGCGGGCGTGTCTCTTGACAATGTCGGCGTCTGCAAAGCATTCACTCGACTGCCTCACACACGTCGGCTTAACCCGCCTGTCACCGGACCACCCGGGTGACGAGAGACGCTGCGTGGGAAGTCCGCGTGTGAAGGAATAGCAGCCCTCCACCGCATGCAAATAGAGAGGAGAGTCGTAAGATAGAAATATGAGAGGGGGCTCATGCCACCTCTCACAGTGTGCACCCATTTCTTCAAAAGTTCTGGACGTGAGTAAGGAAACTGAAAAGATTTTAACTATCTTTGTACCCTATTTGAACTTCTCGGACACTGAATCCTTTACCATAAATTAAAGCATATGTAACTTACAGGTGGAGTTGAGTACCACTTCCTGTCGTCCATCGATTACTGCATCCATATGCAAAAACAACTCATGACCATGTTTGTTAAAAAAAAAAAAAGAGAGACAGAATCACTTGAAGTATACAAGCAAAAAAACGGCAAGTAGTCCTACTGCCCTGTTACAGTATGGCGATTCGACCAAAGCCCATCACGGTTTTCTACGCAAAGACGCTTTTGAGTAGTTTCTCCAGTTTAGTATTGAGCTCACTGGTGTCAACTTAGTTTGCACATATAATACTAGTATGCGAAAGCTGTGTGGGCCGAGTGGACTGTTGACTTATAAATCCAGTGTTGCCAATTGTGAAGCGCAATTTCCTCCTATATCACATTTGAAATCCCCCTAAATCGGACCAAAATCCCCTAAGCAGTTAACCATACTAAGATTTGGGGGTTCGGTAGCATTTAAACAGCATCTAACACTTTAGATGGCACAATTATGAACTGCAATTCTTCCAGAAAACGCCACCATATGTCTGCATCTAAATCATTACAAAGAAGTTGCATGCATGGTGTTCTCGCAAGTAATTTTACAGTGTTTATATGCATCTTCCACAATGTTTGTGTTACACTTTGGATAAACTCCATATGAAGTAAGCAAGAGCCCACTCGCGAATTTTGTTGTTTACAGTGTTCAATGAAGGTGATTTTGCATCAGGAGGTATTGAATGCTTTTGAGTAGGACACACACTCCCTCTGACAAAATACCCAAGGAATTTCAACTCACCGGCTCTCTCTATAGGAGTGAGAACATGTTTGAGCAGCAAGAAATAGTACTATGTTAGCAGCAACACTTTAATGCATAAATTTCACCAAACAATTATAATACATTAGACTGTGGTGATCATCTCAAGAGGACTGTGTGGTTTCTTTATGAGAGTTCTGAGGTGTTTCTAGTATCATTTTTTTGAAATTCTGCATAAAATTCTACTAAAAACTTCTTGCATCTCTCATGGTCATCGGAACGTTCTTCTGACTTAACGCTGAAACTGATAACACACGTGAATGATCGTAGAAATGAAAATTTGCGAGTCCATTCCGTTAGTTTTTCTGAGTGGGAACACTGGTCTTTCTGCGTAGAGATCTTAAGAACGAAAGATGTCCTCTAAAACTTCCTCAACCTCAGTAATTTCATTCTGAAAAAGCAAATTAATTCTGAGAAACATCAGTAACATTTTGTATGCTGGACAATCCATTAAATTGTGAAGTTGTTCAGCCATGTAACATTTATTGTCGCCTTTAGCGAGAGAAAATAACAATTTCAATTCTTCTCATTGCTTCAAAATTGTATCAATAGCAGAAAACCTAGCTAGCCAAAGTGTACCAGGGAGTCCTTGAATTTTTTTAGGACTGCAGTTATCAGTCTAAGTTGCATACAACTGTTTGTATTGGTCCACTCCTCTAGGAATTTAAGAAAACCAATATATGTTTCTCTAATAAGGAATTTCAATTGATGTGGGAAGACTGCTGCAGCTTTTTCTGGACAAAGGTGAAGAGAACGACAAATGCACTTAACAACAACAGGAACTATTTCTTTCAGAACAGCAGTTAGAGAGATATGGATTCCTACCACTACACCCGCACCATTGAACAAAATTCCTACCAAATTTTTCACTTTAAAACATTTGCTTTCCAATTTTGAATTTAGGTCCTTATAAATGGTGTGAGCATAACAAGCCGTTAATTACTGAATGCAATAAAGTGTGGCTATAATGATTTCTTCAAAACAGAAAGGTACTGTACCTAAACAAAATGCGAAGCTGTATTTCATTCGTTACATGTGTGCTTTCGTCAGTAATTAAAATATACGAAAAATTTTCTATTTCTAGGATAAAATTCTCTCGCAGACTAGCACTGATAACATTTTTAATGACCGTGGTAAATTCTGTGCTATGTATTTTACGACCCTGCAAAGTAGTTGAATGTCCTAACACTGGCAGCAGTTCTATGTGATTTACACTACTAATGCAGAAGCAGCTTTTAATTCTGCCCTTTTAATGTGGTCGCTGATTTCTAGAGGCTTTATTTTTTTGTCAAGATTTTGCTATGTACATTTTACATTTTCCTTCGTGCTTTTTACTTTTTGCATGGTTTGGTTGGGCCTTTTTATGAGCTTTAAGTGTAGAATGGCAATACTTGCAAAAGTCTCTAATAATAATCTCCTTTATAACACACATTAAACACACAGAGAGAAATAATTCGAATTTATTTTCACCGAGAAAACCTTGAATTAAAGCTCTGCATGTCAAGTGACGTATTCACGCATTCGTTCCAAAAACCCATTGCGAAAAAACATTAATTTTTGATATTCTACACTTAAGTGTTTACTAAAAAAGCAATAGTTTCCGTATGACATACTTGATGGAACGCATAGCATGTATTCTGCAGGACAAGCTGTATAAACATCGTTACTACTCAGCTATGAACATAAAATCAAACAAACAGGAGATAAACGTACCTTCCAGCAAGGGTGTGACTCCCACGTCTTTGTGTATCTCCGGAAATACTTTTTGTCTCTAGGTATGTACACATTTACAATTAAGACGTTTTCAAACTTCAGTCCACAGCTTCACTGCACCGTTCCCTTTTACTGCTCTACTGCTACTGTCACCCTCCCAAAACCGGATTTCGTTAACAGACTTCCCAATAACGCTTCTGGGTGGACGTATTAACACTTCAAAATCGATTCTGGAAATTCGCTTCTGGTTGCAGAAATTCCAATTCTGCAATCGATTTTCGCTACCATGTGAACGTAACGTGAACGTAACCAGTTTTGAGAAGTGCTTGGACTGTCAGGTTTAGTCATATTTTTAAAAATTTTCAGTAAATATGGGCGGCATAGCTTTTGGACAGTGAAGGATAAGCAGAAATATTAGACTGAAGCTGTTTACGCTTCGTCTAATTGAAGAGAAATAGCAGACCTTAACATGATAACACGACAGCGAAAGACGGTTTCCGAAATTTTGATTTTGTCTTTCGGAAGATGTGTCGCATGTAAACGTAGTGACATACGTCATCTGATGTATGCTCTCTTTCTGCAGTCCCCGACTAATTGTAATCGAGGTAATCTCCCATGCAAGCGGTTTTAAAGGAGGGCTGCCAACTAAAAATCAAGAATGAAATATTTTAGTGCTAGCGAGAGCTATATTTTTAATTGATATTTACATTCGAGAAGTCCCTAAAGATTCCCCGCAAATTACACTTCCCTGGCATTTTCCCCTGAACTAATTATCTCTCTTAAATTCTGCCCTAGGGCAGCTGCTTTCTGTATATTTAGGGGAAAAACCCCCAAGTCGGTAACACTGCATAAATCATGTTAGCGATGGATGTCTGTTCGGTAACAGTCCTTTCTGTATGATGTTACGTGGGCGAAATAACACTATACCATCTTGCATTTGCTGTTGCAGCTGAAGAAGGCCTGTTTTCGGAAGCAGAAGATGGGAACACGATAGGTAGAAAAACTCATATTTCTCTCCCTGTTGTTTCACAACCCGTCTGCCTTGTTTGTTTTCGGCTAGTTTCTGCGCCCTTGGCAGAGACATCCCCTATCTCGCCACATCTGGGTGCGACCGCGCTGGGTTAGTTTAGGGTATCATTTGCCGTTGTAGCCACTTACCGCAAAAATAGTCAATAAAAACTCGTCTATATATATAGCGAAACATTGCAACTGCCCTTGAAGATCAACATTTAAATTTTTTATGAATTTTCAGCTAGATTATTCGAACATATAAAATCATATACCGGTAACGTTTGTGCTTCTTTCCTTATCAAAGGTCAGCAGTGATTTATTTGCGGCAAGGTTTTGTTCCCAAAGAATATATAACATGGTGCGTCGGACACTTGATCATAGGTTACTAACCGGTTTTTCCCCCCAAAGAATAAATAACAAGAGGCGTCAGAGGTTACTTGCACGTCAGCACTTTTTATTCAGCGAACAAATTTCCAAATAGTACGGTACTAATTGTAGTAAAATCTATGATAGTGTGTAACTGATGATCACCAGCAATTCCGTGTGTTTTGTCCAAAAGGACAGTTCACAAAGTAATCGGAGTGAAATAGAGCGCTTCCAAGCTAGGGCGATACCTGTTTCCTATGGAACTGCTTAATATATTGATCAGGTACATTGTTAGCTTGTAACAGTGCTAAGTACTTGTTATTTTCTGATAAGGAGGCGTGGTTTGCTATAAGTTCCTATAGTCTGGAGCAACAATCATGAAAAATTTCCACTTCGAGTATAGTTCTTTCTGAACAACATTGTAGGCACTATTGTAATGTCTGAAAACGGTGGGAAGCTACTCCTGAGAATAATTTCTTGGGGAGATCATTTTTATTTCATTTAATGAAGCTGTAATATATGTCTTATTTTTTGCTTAAAAATTCAATCTGCCAACGAAAAACGAAGTTTCTTTTAACTTTGAAGGTAAGACACCAGTAAACGTAGAAATGGTTGAACATTGTTTCCAGGTCCATGACATCCTTTTATTGCCACAGCAATGTTTGCAAATCTTTTCTTGATTACTGGACTTCCTATTTATGACGTGATAGAAGTGTGAAGGCTATTTGGTGTTCAGCAGCTGCGAGTGTTAACAAAAAACATTGCTGTATGTAGCCCTGATTTACATATTATCCTGTGAATTTCATTTTGTTCCACCCCTCTCCATGTGCCAGTCAGTTAGCTGAACAAAGTTTACTTGGCTCGCCACTTTGGCCATCTTCAGTGAGAAACTTAGAAAAAGTTTACAAATGATTACTGTCTCTTGCAGAGAATGGGGGATACAGCATAATTTTAAAATGTGGAACACATATTGAGGAGAAAATGAGTTTAAATATTCAGAGAAAGCATCAGTAACAGTTCCTTGAAATTTATTCTTTCCCTGAAACTTGTGCAGCTGAACTGTTGTCCTCTTGGAATTAGCTTCATTTTATCAGGATGTGAAACTTTTGTCTTCCACATGACATTCTAAATTTTCAATTAGCAGCTACAGCATTTGACATCCGCCCTTTCCAAGTGGATCATGACTGCATTGCCTATGGTTGCAGAAACATTTACTGGTAATATAAAATGCACTTGTAGTTTATGAAGAACAGACTGAAGGGTGTAACCAGTCTACCCTCTTCCCCCCTCCCCCCTCCTTCCCTATAGAACAAAAATGTTTGACAACCATGACATGCATTTTTCCCTGCCAAATAGATAGACATACCATTCCAGTAGCTGCTTGTTGAATGCCGGAGATTGGTTATAGTATGAGTCATGAATGATGAATTTTGAGTTTAGGCTTCTTCTGCGCACCTGTGTCATGCATTCTCTGACAGCCAAACAGTATTCAGTGCTATGATCTCTCAGCTTTGAAAGTTGTAGCCATCATGAGCATTAAACATGATTGTACAGAGTATCTAGTGAATTTTTATTGCATTTGTTGTAAGTTGTCATTCTACCTGCAAAACACTCATATGCATGTACAACTTCCTTGGAACCAGCAACAATGCTGTCCCCATCCTTATCGCAAATTGAATGAACTGCCATAATTTTTGAATCTGACTATAGTAGCAAGTGTGCCCAGAATCTCTAGTATTTTGTTATTGACCTCAAAAGTGGCTTCACCTGTCAGTTACCACCCTCCCCTCGTGTTCCCCCATTTTTACAGCTCTCTATAGCACCATGAAAGTCATGTACTGATGTCTCAACTTGTGCCCTGTCATTCAGTTAGAACACTCAGGGTAGCACTGTTCATGGGTACTGAGACAGACTGTGATAATCTAAGTTCAATAAATTTTTCCTCTCTGTAACTGAAAATGTGGGAACATAAAACACTTAGCCTCCCTCAGAAGCCATAAAACTATTTAATCTTACCCATATACACTAATGATAATACTGCACTTCCAATCCACAACATCTAATGAAATTATAAAAAAATCATCAGACTGCTAAAACAATAGTTGTGGGTATGGCAGAATATCAGACAGGGCACTGAATTATATAGTGACTCGATCAGCAGTATATTGTACTATTTATGTAGCCAATGTATGAAAATTGGGGTATTTTCTTATAGATTAAAACATGCTACAATGATGCCAATATACTGTACATAAAAATTGAGAGAGACATGTAATATGTAACTGTTGGCCTATCTGTTTGCTGCAGTTCTTTCAAAAATGTTTGAGATAGTAGTCTATAATTAGCTTTATGAAAATGTAACATGAAATAGCTCACTGACACCCTCCCAGTTTGGGTTTTGCAAAGGTCACTCACAGAGAGAGCAATATTCTGGCTCACAAAAGAGATTGTAGATGAGCTGAACTGTAGAAAGGATCCTGTGAGAATATTTTATGATATTACTAAAACTTTTGACTGTGTAAAACTTAACACACTAGAACAGAAATTTCCAGATTATGACATAAAGACCAACCATTAGTTTTGCTATAATCTCATATAAAAGGAAAGAGAATGTTGCCCCAAGATGCATATGAAACAATGATATCAGAGTATGGTGTTCCAAAAGGCTCAGTCATTGGATCACTGATCTTCTTAATGTACATTAATGACCTACTGGCATCAATAAATAACAAGGCAGTATAGTAATGTTTGCTGACGATATGAATGGAGTATTGTGACGAGTGCATGAAATTCTCAGCAAATAACTTAGTCTATCATTAAACCTTTCAAAGACAAATCTAGAGCAGTTTCAGCCAGAAAATAAAAAGCTACAAGCTCTAGAAATACATATCAGTGGTCAGGAAATTAATAAAACTCTACTACAAATGGGTAATCAATTATGATTGTTCAAGAGGAAACTGAAATAATTCCTCATGAATCATACTGTACATAATTTAAATGAATTTTTGAACTGTAAGTTATGTAAAAGATGTGATGTGTTGTAAATTACTTTGTAATAATATATGCTATTTATAGGTGTAATATTTATGCCATACATGTGTATTGACTGCAGTATTGTTTTTCTTATTTTGTCCTCCATGTAATATTGCATTCTTTGACTTGTTCCACATTACAGTAAAATCTTTGTAGAGAATGTAATTTAACAGAACCAAATAAAAATAAAAACAAATCAATAAATCCTGCCTTTTGTTCTAGTCCCTGTGTTACTCATACGCCTTTTCTCACTGATTATACAGAGGACCACCTCATTTATGTTATCAGTCCATTTAATTTTCAACACCCTCTGTTGCACCACTTCTCAAATGCTTTGATTTGCTTTTTTTCCAGTTTCCTGAAGTCCATGATTTTCAACCATACAATGCTGTGTTCCGAACATACACTCTCAAAAATGTCTTCCTCGAATTAAGCCTGATGGCTGTTGATAATAGACTTATTCTCATCAAGAATACCCTCTTTGCCTGTACTAATCTGCTTTTCATGCCCCCCTTGGTTCATACAACTTGTGTTATCTTGCTTCCAAAGTAGCTTAATATCTTCATTTCACCTATTTAGTGGTCTCCAATTGTGTTGGTTTGTGTATCACTGAACTCATTTCTGCTACTCATCATGATTTTCATCTCCTTTGATTTACTCCCAACCCATAGTCTGTTCTCATTAGGCTACTTGTTCCATCCAGCGGGCACTGCGAGTTTTCTTCACTTTCGGTGTGGGTAACAGTGTTGTCAACGAATCTTATCATTGACTTGGTATCGCACTGAATTTTAATTCCACTCTTGAATATTTCTTTTATTTCCATCTTTGCTTCTTCGATGTATAGCATGAACAGTAGTAGGCCTTACATCATTCTAATCCAATTACTTCATTCTTGGTCTTCCAGTCATATTGTTCCCTCTTGGTAATTGTAGATATTGTAAATTACTTTGCTTTTCCTGTAGCTTGAACCTAGTGTTCTGATAATTTCAAATATCTTGTACCATTTCAAGTTGTAAAGCACTTTTTCCCTGTCAATAAATGACATGAAAGTGTCCGTTTTTCATAAACTGTACAACCATTTTCATGTGCAACATCAGAACTATATCTCTCATGCATTTAGATTCCCTAAAGCTCAGCCCATCATCTAATAGATTCTCAATTTTCTGTTTCATTCTACTGCATGTTATTCTTGTCAGATGTTGAAAGCATGAGCTGTTATGCCAATTGTGCGATAATTCTCACATTTATCTGCCCTGGCTGTGTTTGGCATTGTGTTGATAGTATTCTTCTGCAAGTTCAATGGCAAGTTTCCAGTCTCATAAATCCTATACATTAACTTAAATAGTTCTTTTGTTCTCACTACCCCCCACCATGGTTTTAAAATTTCCAAAGGAACACTTTTTATCATTTCTGCCTTGTTTGATTGCAACTATTCCAAAGCTCTATGAAATTCTAATTTCAGTATTGGATCCCCTAGCTCGTCCAAATTGACATCCACTTCTTTTCCTATCATCTCAACAAACAACTCCTTGATCTCGTGATGGCCTTCAGTGTACTGTTTCCGTCTCTCCTCTCTCTCTATCTGTCTCATCTGATCGTTTAACAGTAGAAATCCTTTTGAACTCTTGGTGTTGTCAGCCTTGTTTTTAATTTAACTGAAAGTTATTTTGACTTTTCTGTATGGTGAAACTGTCCTTGCAGAAACTGTTCGTTTTGAGTAGTTTAACATTTTCCCTGAAGCTGTTTTGCTTCAGCTTCCATGCACTTTCTATTGATTGCATTCCTTGTTACTTGTATTGCTATGTTTTTGTCTCTACTTAAACATTTTATGTGCTTCCTTTTTACATTGGACAAGTAAGTACCTACTTCTTCTATTACCAAAGGTTTCTTCACAGTTTTTTGCACCTATATTTGTCTGTCCAACTTGTGTGGTTTCCCTTTTCAATGTGGCCTTTCCTCTTCAACTGAACCATCTGCTGTGGTGTTCAATATTACATTTTTACAGGGTCAGATAACTTCAAATGCTGAGCATCATTTGCCAATACTTCAGTTTTCTACGTATTTACACTCTGAAAGAAGTTAGGCAACTCTAAACCACTTTTCTTTCATCAAAGAAGTCGTCACAAACACACCTGAGCCTGTTAGACAGCTATATTATCTTCTAGGAAAAAAACTGGAGTAACTAATATTACTGTAATGAATACTAGAGCACAGAGTTTCAAACACTACCAGTTTTTAAGATTTCTGTATAGATCTTTTTTTGAATTACTGTGATGAAGAAGTAACTTCTAAATTACTTCAAGAAAAACTATGAAGTTTTTTCTGTAAAATATTTGTGTACACTATAGTACTTCTTATATAGCAATAGTTTTAAAAAAGTCCCTGTGAATGATGATAGACCTAGACCTATGTTCTTTATTGTTTTATTGTGGCAGCATAGTGTATTGTATGAACTTTCTCATATGGGCCAGAGCTGTAGTTGTCATTATACATATGTGATAGGTTGAAGGAAAAAAGGCCACGTTGGAAACAAACAGTGATCTCAGAATAAGAAGAGTTCAGGAAAAAAGAGGAAAAATAAACATCACCAATTTCTTTTTTCAAATCCACTCATCAAAATAGTATTATAAACTAAACATTGAGACTTTGTTTACTATCTCAGATCCTAAGTATTAAATAAGAAAACCCATTGTGTGACATAGACAAGAGAATTTTACATTTTCGTGAAGGGAAACAAATTCTGGCTGAAATTTATGTGTGGCATATTTTTAAAGTAATTTACCCAGAAATTTTGACATTAATACATATGAGTATGTTACATACAATCTATGAAACCTGAAAATAAATACAAAGAAGCAATAATTTAAAAATGTTTGCTCAATATTCAAAGATAGTAGCTCAGATTAGAAACATATTGTTCATAAGAGCACACAGTAACACTGTACTAGCACTGCAGCCTGACTATGGTATGAGACTGTGCTCTCACCAGTTCAGTGTTGAACAACAACAAACAGAGAAACAATCCTGAGTTGCCTCCTTACTGTGGGATACAGAATCCATCACCCCACACATATGCACCTACTCACTGCATATTGTAGGGACAGATTTTAGCATGGACATGAGAACACCTCCACTGTTTGCTTGATGAATAAGAAGAGTACACAGGTGTTGATAGTCATGGTACAAAGGTCACAGTACAGAATGGTATACACCAGTGGAGTAATACAAGTACTGAACGAAGTAATGTATCTCATTTATTAGCAAAGTACTGTTTGTACAGTTGGTGGAAGTGCACTCATGTGAGCAATATTACATGAGATGAAATGGAGCTCATAACACATGTACCATTGGTTTCATCATTAAATTATACAAGACCTATTCTGAGGTCATGTGCATCCATTGGTGTGCACACAGCATCTTGCAGGCTCCTTTCATCTATGAAAGAAATGCAACAACAAATTGCCCCTGAATTCTATCAAAAAGTTTGAAGAATAGTACACTAACATGATGGTGCCAGTGTGCTGTCCATGGCTTCTGAATTAATTCCTACTGTTTACATTTGGAATTCCATTGAGTGAGATTAGCACACCTCAGCCAATTTCTATGAGTCTTTGGGGCAGTTGAATGGCCATGATTAGCAAGAATTTCCAATGTTTTTCAAGTTGTCATGGAGTCTGTACCAAAAGGTATCAGCACCATCATAATTGCAAAATAGAGTGCTATGAACTACTATGAAGGACTCTGTAACCGTTGTGCTCATGAATGTGTATTTCGAGTAAAGTCCATCAATATTTATTTCTCGCATAAAAAACTATTCTTGTATTTTTCTCACTCTTATTGCCGTGGGCTAATTGAAAGTCTCTTATCTTTTAGCAGGCACCATTAGTTCCGTAGGAACATACCAGTACTTCTTTTAGCTTTGATTTGTAATTTGTGGACCTCACACAGTACCACTAGAACAGCAGAAAATGTGATACATTGGAAAGGGGTCATTTGACCTCTGATGACAATTATATTAAAGATCCACATTATGGTTACAATAAGACCTTTACTTTTTCATTAATTTCTGTCTTGTATGCCTTACAGTGGTAGCCTTAACATGGAAGTACCTTTAAATAACTGTGTTGGATACAAAATGTTGCATTTGTACCCAGAAAAGTGACAATTTCTTAACATTTCATCATGTTGAAATAGTTCATAGGTCAGTCCCCTCACTCAAAACTTGATATATTATTTAATGACAGTCCCAAAAACTAAATGTCTATGTCACAACCAAAGTATGGTTATAAGCCATTCTGTTTAGCTCTGACTGATAATGTCCTGCGACTGCTGACTTTTTACGCTGCTGTTGGTGTTCTCAGCAATGATCTTTGACAGTGCACACCATCTGACCTATATAAGTCTTGTCACATTGACAAAGTTCCTGATAGCCCCAGATTTCGAAAGTCAGTGGTCGTCTTGGACACTTTCAAGCAGTACCCATGTTTTAGCTGGTTGGTGGTAGACTATTTTCACTTGGTGTTTCCAGAAATTCGTCCTATCTTTCTGGATAATGTGCCACAAAAAGGAATGAATACAATGGCCACATCATTTTGATATTCCTCTTCTGTTTCCACAAGTTGTATTTTGTGTGTAGGATAGAGCACTCTTTGAATCTGCCACTCCTTGTAGCTTTGATTTCAGAACACCACCCACAGGTGTTCAGCTTCTTGATTGAGACTTTCATTGTCAGAGAGGGTGCAAATCTGATGAATGAATGTTTTGAAAACACCATTCCTCTGCACTGGGTGGTGGCAGCTTTCTGTATATAGGTACGGGCCAATATGCATCACCTTTCAATACACACTGTGGCCCAACATACCCTCCACTCTTCTTTTTACCGGGACATCCAGAAAGGCAAGCACTCCAACCACTTTGACTTCCATGATAAAATTGATGTTCTGGCCTATGGAATATTCATGTACAAGGAAGTCACTCAACTCTCTTCAGCATGGTCATATGACAAAAGGCGTTGTCTCTGTAGTGCAAGAAAGAGGCAAGTTTCCATTGAACTGATTCCAGGGCTTCTTCCTCAAAATTTTCCGTATACTTGTTGGCAACAACTAATGGAAGTAGACTCCCCATGACTACACCTTCCATCTGTTCAAAGTGACCACTGTCGAAAAGAAAGTATGTTGATGTCAAGACATGCCTAAAAAGGTTGGTAATCTCTATGGCAAATTTTTAGCCAATAGGTTCTAAAGATTCTTGAAAAGCCATTCTGGTTAAAAGAGAATTAATGTTGACATGGTAAAAAGATAAATAATGTTAAAGCTCACGAGGATGTCAGT
The DNA here is from genome assembly GCF_023898315.1 of Schistocerca nitens. Classification (NCBI taxonomy): domain Eukaryota; kingdom Metazoa; phylum Arthropoda; class Insecta; order Orthoptera; family Acrididae; genus Schistocerca; species Schistocerca nitens. The sequence continues at coordinate 85,336,064 of NC_064621.1, read as the reverse complement.
ATCCTTAGAGTTAAACTTTTGTCTTGGTATGGACTGCAGAAAGTTTACTAAAATTGGGTGCCTGTATTCCCCATTGTTAACCACAATGGTGCCCTGACACAGTCCCTCACTAAGTACCTGAAGGATTTGCTTAGCCCATATGTCAGTGGGGAGTGGGAGGAGTGGGGGAGGAGATGGTAGTCATGGATGGCAGTTATAATGGCAGATCAGAGGGAGGGGGGAAAGAGATAAAAGTGCTGTGCTGACCCCCATGCTGATGATGGCAACATGGTCACTGCCCATTGGACACTGACATCCAGTTTGTCACTTGTGAGCTACTTCATCAAGGAGTACACTTGGAGAAGCTGAAGAAGCACATTTCATCATTTATTTGTTTTTAAACATTGAAATCAGACTTCAAGCAGATTATTGGTATTTTTTTGTATGCATTTTCTGCAGATGGCTTTTTTGTGTTTCTCACAGATGTTGCTGGTCTTGTTTCCTTTGCACATTCCAGTTTGAGACTTTGTGTGTTTCTTTTTTTAAGTTTTCCAATTCAATAGTCGCTTCTTTAATTTGATTGGCTTTCTTGCTCTTGCTCTGCTCTTTGTTGGTTCCTGTTTATATGTTCATTTACCACCACATAATGAATGGTTTCCTCTTCAGGCTATTTTTGGTTATTTGAGTGTAGATGAACCACAATCACTTGCTATGTCTAGGATATTGTAAAATACACACAAGCAGCCCTAATTGAATGTTTACAAACAATTTGATCTGAAGTGTCCATGCAATGCTTTGTGGCTTTCTGGTTTCTTCTTTCCTTCTTAGGTCGCTGCTACTTCAGGATGTAGTGTGCAGATAATAATTACATTGTTATTCTTCTTCCCTCGACTCACTTTCAGTGTGCACTCTGGCTTATCAGTATTTTTTGAGATGATGGTGGAATGTAATTCAGAATTGTTATTTTTCTTGCGTTTGGGGATTTCTTGGTGAATCTTGGTCATTGTTCCAGGTTGATTTCTTCTGTTTAAGCTTTTTGGCAAGCTGAAGGGATTTGAAGAAGTTGTCCATTGCCATATTCCTTCATTGATTAGAAATACCTCCATGAAGTGACAAACAGCTTACTTTCCATATAGCTGATACCACTATTCTACATTTTCGTGTGGCCGACACTGGAAAAAACGCAAAAGTGAGGAAATGCAGAATTGAGGAAAATGTTAAAACCCCTCAAAATATAAGCAAAAGCACACGTTATTGGCTTATATGATTAAAAATCACAAACCTCTCCAGTACTTTGTGTAAAATCTATCTAAGTGAAGAAAATTAAATGTACAATACAATGTTTTTACAATAATTTGTGATAATGAATTTCATCAGTTCTTAAAAAATCATAAATGTTTAACAGCAAGTAAAAACTCATCAAAAAATTGAAATTGGTATCTTAGTACAAAGTAATCAAGCTGTTTTCTGACATGTGACAACTACAAATCATATGTTCAAAACACGCCTTTTTTAGGGATCATGGTTTGTGCTCACTCAGAAAAAAAGCAAAAATTGAGGAACATGTTGAATTAAACCAAAAACATCACAGCAGCTAACTGGTTAAACCATCTGCTTAATGACTTACTTTCTCACGATTGCTGTTATTATTTAATACTTTTCTTATGAGCTGCATTTCATATGCTCATCACTATGAAAGTGTTATTTTAGGCTTCAGTATAGAAACAGACACATGAAAAAATGAGTTCACTTCTCCAATTGACATTACAAGCTTATTAGAAGTTGACTCGGTAAATCTCTGTAGACTGTTCAAAATTTAAATTTGAAAGAAAGCTCAGGTGCTAGAGTTTCGCTTCAGCCCTCTGCTGCCAGTGTTTACAATCTGTAGAGTGTGGTGTGTGGTGCAGAGTATATACATGAGTAGTGTATGTATTTGTTCCAACTGTATCACGTCAGATTTGAACACGAAAGTCTTTAAAATGTGCTATTGCAAAACCGTTGTCCTATTTCTGTGTGACATTTATGTCAAATGCTTCACCCCTACCTGCACTCCCATCACTGAAGGGCTGCTTCCCCTCTCCACACATCCAGAATGTGAGCTCATTTTATGTGTGTTAGTGTGGTTTGGTGGCTGTGCTGGCTACTTGAGTAACTTAACAAGTCACCAGTCAATAAGAGTGCACTAGCCGGAAATGGGCAATGTTTCCTTGATTATGACTGAACATATTTTTCGACACTCTGTGTTTGAATTTAAAAGGTTGACAATTGATATTGTTGCTCAATACAGTACATCAGGATTACATGCAAAAAGATGAGACAGTTATAAGTGGCACAAGAAAAGTTGGTCGCTGGCCCCCTTTATCACATATTGGCTTGGTCTGGAGCACTTCACACCCTCTATCTTGTTTTTCCATTACCGCTGCAACCTAGCAGTAGTTGTATCATAATTCCATGGTGAAGTTAAACATTGCAAGTTTTGCTGGCAACACTGATCATGGATTAAGTCAGCATTTCCTCTCTCACATCTTCCATCTCCACAACAACCCAAAATATTCCCTTGATTCTGCCACCACCTACGGTGCAAACCATCTGTCTTTTGATCCACTTATAACTTGTTCAGTCACATAAAAAGTCAACTGGAAGAAGACGGAATGAAGTGAAGCGAGACGTTGAGTGAGAACATAGAATCGAGGTAAACCTTACCAGGAAGAAATGTAAAATTGGGGAATTTTTAGCACTGATCTTATGGGTTTCTCAAAGGGGTTTCAAATTTATGGTGTAGAATTGCAGAAAATGTAAAATTGAAGTTCCACTGTATCTGTCTGGCCCTCCTCCTTGATAATGTACAGGAAGGTGTTGCATACTATTCAGAAGAGACATGTGCAGTTACCCAGAACTTCAGTCTGTATTTGTAAGATCTGTTTGGCATAAACCTGCATCTTACTTTACTTGGAAGTAACTGTTCATCAATTTAAATATTTTTGCCTGGTAAAAGTGGAGACAGTTTTGCATGAACTTGTTCTGTATTCCAAGGATAGATTGCTACTCAGCATATAGGAGAGACATTGAGTCACAGACAGGAACAACTAAAAGACAACTGTATATTTTAGCTTTCGGCCAAGAGGCCTCCATCTGAAGTAAGAAGTACACACAAGCACAACTCACACACACACACACACACACACACACACACACACACTGGACTTTCCATTGTTTGTTCTCTATACCAGAAGTAAAAGCAAATTTGTCAACAGGAATGTGTTGAGCTGTGGATGACTTCTCATCGAAGTGGTGGAATCTGACAAGTTCTCGGAATCTGTCTCTTGTCATTTTATCCCTAATAAAATTAGGCCTCCACAGTGTGTCAAAGAAACACCTTTAGTATAACAAGCACGTTTTGTGTACATGATATCAATAATTGTCTCTAGTTCCTCAATGATACGGTCCACTTGTGTTTTCTGTTTCATTCCAAGCATTTGATTCTGTGTGTTTCGTTATGATGTGCAGAATTGGTTCATCAAAAAGAAGTTGGAAGGCACTGATGATAGAGACTTCCACTTGGTAGCAGGTGTTGTAGGTGGCCCCCCTTTCTTCTGGAGGACATTCTAAGCTGCTCTTCTTCCAGGAGACAGTGTGTTAATGACCTCTCATTCCACTTCATCTCTAGCTGCTATCTTCACAATTTTGTCAGTTGGCATCAGAGATTGTTGTGAGAATTGAGATGTGGGGGGGGGATATCTATTGATGGTAACACCTCCTCAGTGTCTAATTTCGTTACCAGTTGACTTTGGCAGATAACCACCATCTGACTCTGTTAAGTACTTTGATTGCTCCAGAATTAGTAAAATCTCTTCATTAGTAAGATAACGCTGAAGCTATGAAACTATGTAATTGAAACTGCATGTTACAGGCTGAAAAAATAAAACCCTTCTGGTGAAGCGAGTAAGAACAGTGACCCACAAAATATGACTGAAAAGTTATGTTAGAATGTTCAACGTGGAGACCTTTCCAACAATGTGCTTTTTCTTATTTGAGTAAGTGGTTGTTGACCAAAGCCAAATACAACGCAAGTATCAGAACACTACATTCTGAAGAGGAGTTACGCCAAGTGTCAGTTGACCTCTGCTGCTGTCCTACATGTACTTAATGAAATTTTAATGAAATCAAGAAATGTTAGCAAATCGGAGTTGATTATTCTCAAAAGTAGAAGAAATGAGGAAAAGTTGTGAAGTTTGGTGGAGAAATGTTAAATACAAAATTTGTTATTATGGAAACAAAAGTTGAAAGGTGTCTTTTGACACCTTTTGCTATTCCTTCATTCAAGAATTTGTATCTCTACCTTAAACTCATAGATAACTGTATAAATGTTACTTGTGTGAAAAAATGAAGTTCTACACGAATCTTTACTATAAACATATCATGAGCTGCTTGAAAGAAATCTCACTATACTTTTGCTATCATTAGCAGTACAGATGCCAACCATAATACAAAAATTATTATTTTTGACATTACTTTGTTGTAATATTTAGAAAAACTGTTGACTGATTAAAAATTTCTGATTAAAAGTTAGCTGTTGAGTTTCACAATTAATCCTTCAAGAGATAATTGTTGTTTACCAAATAACATGTGTCACTGAACAGCATGTTATGTAGGAGTGACCACCGCTAAACTGTGAATTGGGGCTTTTCTGTTCGACTAATAATCAAAAATGGCCTTGGTACTGGAGTTTGAGCCCAGCCACTGCTTAAATTTTTAATAAAAATCATTGACAATGATACCTGAATACTACTGGTAAAAGGAGTCACTCTCATCCTGCCATCGGCCTAGACAAAGGGGGCAGATGAGGAAACAGAGATCAGGGTACACACTTGGTCTTTGGGTGAAAAACAAGGAGGAAGAACCAGCACTGATCAGCAACATAAGAATGCAGAGGGAGTTAAAACTACTGCATTAAAGACACACAATGTGTATCTGCAAAAAGTGTCATGATGATCTCTCCATTGACAAAGGGGTCCGGTTTAGCACCCCATTCACGTCTCTGGAAACGTTGTCATGGGTGAGATGTGGATCATGAGGAATGGATTGAATAAGCAACAAAAGGGTAATAGTATAAGGATCGGATAGTGGAATGTCAGAATTCTGAATTTGCTGGGGGAGTTAGAAAATCTGAAAAGAAAAATTCAAGTGCTGAATCCAGACATAGTGAAAGTTAGTGAAGGGTAATGGAAAAATGGTAATGATTTCTGGTCAGATGAATATAGGGTAATATCAACAGCAGTAAAAAAATGATATAAAAGTCTGAGTAGGATTCATTATGAGTAGGAAGGTAGAGCAAAGAATGAGTTACTGTGAATAGTTCAGTGATAAGATTGTTCTCATTAGAATCAACAACAAACTAACACTAGTTCAGGTGTACATGCCACCATCACAAGCAGAGATCGAGAAAACATATGACATTGAATGAGTAACTTACGTAGTATGTAAAAGGAGATGAAAATCTAATAATAGTAAGAGGACTGGATAGTGTAGTAGGAGAAGGAATAGAAGACAAAGTTATGGGAAAATATGGAAATGAGAGAGGGGAAGGCTCATTGAGTTCTACAATAAATTTCAGCTAATAATAGCAAATGCGCTATTCAAGAATCATAAGAGGAGAAGATGTTCTTTGAAAAGGTCTGGAGACATGTGAAGAGACTAGCTGGATTATGCCATGGTAAGACAGAAATTCTGAAATCATACACTTGTTTGTAAGACATAACCGGGACAGATAAGAATTTAATAATAATGAGGAGTAGTTGAAGTTTAAAACAATTGTCAGGAAGAATCAATATCTAAAGAAGTGGAATACTGAAGTAATGAAGAATGATATACATTAAAAGTTCTCTAAGATTGCAGGTACTGTGACAATGTGTACCACAGTAGGCAGTTCAGTTGAAGAGGGATGGACAGATCTGAAAAGGGAGTTTGACACACAAATATAGGGACAAGGAAGGAACTGCAAAGAATCATTGGGTAACAGAAGAAATACTTAAATTGATTGACAAAAGAAGGAAGTTCAAAAATTCTCAGGAAAAGACTAGAATACAACAATATAAATCACTTTAAGTAAATCGGCGGTAAAGGAGGCTACTATAAAGTGGCTGCAGAAAAAAATGTGACAAAATCGAAAAGGAAATTGCTGTCAGAAGAACATAGTCACCTTATAGAAAAGTCAAAAGAACCTTCAGTGCAAGAGGCGTTCCACTGTTAAATGTAGAGGAGGAGGTAAACAGCTGGAAAGAATGCACTGACTATCTGTATGAGAATAGGAATTGAGTTGGAAAACATAGGGGATCCAGTGTGAGAGTCAGATATTGAGAGAACTTTGGAAGTCTTGCAATCAGGCAGGAGAAACAGATAGTATTTCTTCAGAACTTCTAAATTCATTTGGGGAGCTGACAGCCAAACAACTATTCAAATTGGTTTGTATAATCTGTGAGATTGGGGGCATCTCAATCCCTAAGAAAGGAATAAATGCAAAATGTACTGCACAGTCAGCTCAACAGTTTCTGGTTCCAAGTTAGTCACATGAATAATATACACAAGAACGGAAAAAGTGTAAATCTGTCAGATGACAGTCAGTTAGGCTTTAAGAAGGACAAAGGCATCAGTAAAGTATTTCTGACATTGCACTTGATAAAGGAGGCAAGACTTAAGAAAAATGAAGAAATTTTCAAATGATTTGTCAACTTTTTAAAAAAATCCTTTGACAATTTAAAATGGTGCAAGATATTTGAAATTATCAGAAAAAAATAAGTATAAGGTTTAGAGGAAGATGGGTAATATGCAGAATGTGCAAGAATCAAGAAGAAATGATAAGAATGGAAGATGAAGAACACTGTTCTTCTCTAAAGGATGTAAGAGAGGGATGAAGTCTTTCTTCCCTAGTGTTGAATGGAATTAACCGTCTAATTAAATGGGATATGAATCAGGAGTAAAACAAAGAAAAACAAAAGGTATGAGGAATACCAGAAATGGGTTTAATGATAAACTTAATATTAAAATTAAAGAAAACAAAGTAGATGAAGTGAAGGAATTGTCCTACCTTGAAAGCAAAATCATGTGTGGTGGATGCAGCAATATAAATATAAGATGTAGATTAACACAGGCAAAGATCGCATTTCTCACTAAAAGAAATGTACTGCTATCAAATATAGGCCATAATTTGTGCAAGGAATACCTGAAAGTGTCTGCATGAAGCACTGCATTGTACGTCACTAGGGAGAGTTTTTGATGCAGCTTAACAAATGAGAATTCTAGGATTCGAATGACAAGTTATGGTAGGTTAGACGGAGGGTAGGGTATAGATGGGAGGGGTAGTGGAAAAGAAGAGAAGTAAAAGAATGGGTGCATTGGTGGAATGAAGGCTGTGCAGTGCTGGAATGAGAACAGGGAAGGGGATGGATGGATAAGGACAATGACTAATGAAGGTTGAGGCCAGGAGGGTTATGGGAACATAGGATATATTGCTGGGAGATTTCCCACCTGCACAATTCAAAAAAGCTAGTTGCCGATCCCATCATGCACTGCTGTTACTACAGAATTAACATTGACATGTGGAATAATCGGGTCCACTGCCAGATGTTTGTGTCGCTCTGGCACAATATTTCGGCCACGTAACTCGTTGCCTTCTTCAGGTGCTACCTGAGACTGCTACCTCAGGTAGCACCTGAAGAAGGCAACGAGTTATGTGGCCAAAATATTGTGCCAGAGCGACACAAACATCCGGCAGTAGACACGATTATTCCACATGTCAAGATCTCACCGGGAAAGCCTGAAGAGTTACATCAGAATTAACATTGATAAAACTGGGAGGCTGATCTCTTATGGTCCAAACTGAATATTTACATCTTAAACATGGTTGGTTTTGCTATGAGCACTTTACTCTGTGAATGACTTGATACGAACTGAGCATAATGGTGCCTGGTTACTTCCATGGGGGGGGGGGGGGGGGGGGTTGAACACATGCAGTGCAAAATGGCATATACTGCTGCACAACTGCTGGTCACAAAATAAATCCTGCAATGTATGGCCACGAACTGACCCTACCAATCGCTCCCGCAAATTGAGGCTGAGAGGACAACTGTCAGTAGTTTTGTAATCTTAGATCCTCAGACACAGTATCCTTCCTTCAACAGCAAAAGGTCCCTGCTGCCAACATGAGTGAAGGCAGAAATGCCAACAGTCACTTAGACATGCAGCTGAGAAGCCGTTCGGCCTGCCGACGCTGAGGTTGGCATTACTGGGGTGGTGCCAGGCATCTGGCAATTGGAGAGACTGGTGTCCATCCACACAGCCATCACCTTGACATTGATTTTGAAACCAACAGCCACTGGATCTTCTGCAGCTCTACACCATTTTGATGAATTTATGAATTAAATGTTAGTAAGCTCAGAAATTTAATAGTCCTGTACCCAGGTAAGCTATCTGTGTTACAGATGGCTTGAGAAAATTACTTTTAATGCATAAAATTAAGTGAATTAAAAATCATCATCTATTACTATTAAACTTGTAATTGCATGATACCCTACCTGAAGCTGTGATTGTAACTGCAGTTTTAATTTTGTTCTACCCCCTTTCATTGTCTTGGACTGAGCTGGACTATTCAAGACTTCAGTACATGCTCTGAATGTCTCTGGAAAATCTCTGTGTTACAATATGAATGGGCTTAGAAGAATGGTCCACCCTGAAAATATCTAGTGCTTGGTTGCTGAACATACTCTACAGTTTAACTCAAGAGATCTGAGTGCCTGCTACACGAAAAGGGCCATTTGGATCCTTCCATCCATGCTAGTTTTCCTAAACCCGGGAGCTGGAACCTTGCAGTCCAACTTAACCTTGCATTCTGACACCCTCTGAGTTAACTTCCTTTAACATACAATACCCTCAATCTTTTACCAATATCATAATCCTTTTTTTCCATTTTTTTATATATTTTTTCTGTTTATCATGTCTTAAATCATTTTTAAGTATTGCTTTCTACTTTCTTATTTTTGTTTCCCCCTCCACCCCCCCTCCCCATCCTTCATTGGTTTTCCCATCTCCTATTCCTCATTGCACTCTTTGTTTCATTTCACTTCCTCTTAATTCATCTTTATTTCTTACTCTGTCATCATCTCCCAGCTGAAGCAGGCACAATGCTCATCAGTGTATTTTTTTCTGAGCTCTCACTCCCTCAGCCACCTTTCCTCTCATCATTGTCTGTCCACACCCTCACGATATGTGCGTCCCTCTCATCCTGGAGTTTATAAATAACACAACTGTGAAAGAAATAATTAGGTGGACCGTAAGTTTCTTTTCTCCGCAATATAATTCACTAGCTCCTCATTAGTTATGAATATACCCATCTGATCTTCAGTGTTTCGTAAAATAATAGAAAGCTAACCACTCACTTATAGCAGACTGACGTGTGTCACATAGACACACATAACAGAAAGCGGTGTTCACTAGCTTTCACAATCTGGCACCTTTTCTGGTAGAAAGTACACACCATTCAGACACACAACCACACAGAGACCTAAACGCACACTATGGTGGCGACACTGTTTACTGATTATCAATTGCTGAGGGCAGTTGCCTAGGCTGATGGATTTGGAGAGACAAATAGGGGAGGAAACCCAAAGTAAGGAGGTATTATGAGGCAGGAGCAGAAAAGATACATGATACACAAGTGCACAACAAGATGGAAGGATCTCTGAGGGTGTAGAGTATATAAGAGATTTAGAAAGCTGGCAAAGGAGAGGAGGATGGAGAAGGAGACAGGGAGGTGAGAGAGACAGTAAGATGGAAAGTGAGCAGGGGGTGGGGGTGGGGGGTGGAGGACGTTGGCAAGGGGGGTGGGGGATATAATAAGGATGAGGATGGAGTGGTGTGGACAATGACAAAAGGGAGAAACTAAGATGAATCAGTGGAGAACAAGTTAGTGGAGTTTAGGTCAGGAGGATTGCGAAAACATAGGATATGCTGAAGAAACAATTCCCACCTGCTTAGTTCAGAGAAAAGTCTACCGGAAGGGAGTATCCAAATGGCACACATTGTGAAGCAACTGTTAAAGGCATTGTTGTTTTGATGTGCAGAATGATTGGCAACCAAATGGCCAAGTTTGTGGTTTGCCACAATTTGTCAGTGGCCACTAATGTGAGGAAACAGTTGGTTACCTGTCATGTCTACATAGAATGCTGCACAGCATCTGCAACATACCTCGTATTTAACATGAATGTTATCACATCTAGCCCTGTCATTTAGAGTGTAGGACATGATTTTCACTGTATTGTAGAAGGCTGTAGGGGGACAGGTATTGCAACTGGGTCATTGACAAGGGAATGGTCCAGAATTGGGAGGAGGATTGGAGTAAGGATGGAAAGGGATATTCTGTAGGTTGCCTGGGCAACAGTACACCAATTTAATTGAAGTGAGTAGAATTTTGGGAAGGATATCCGTCATCTTAGGGCACGACAAGAGGTAGTAGGAGCCATGGTGAAGGGGGTGGTTGAGCTCTTCAAGGCCATAGTGATATGGGTGATCAGAGGAGAGCTTGTAGATGACCCAGGTGGAAGATCTGTCCCCATACAACCTATTACAGTCCAGTCATAATCATTTATCATCATTATAAATGGCAGGATCATATGTGATAACATCAATGTTATAAGAGAAATGATGCAGTTACTACACAGCATTCTATGTGGGCATGATAGATAACCAACTGTTTACTCACATGAAAGGCCACCACCAAGCTGTGGCAAACCACAAACTTGACCATTCAGTTGCCAAACACACTGCATGCCAAAACACCAGTGCCTTTAACAGTTGCTTCACAATGTGCTCCATTTGGACCTGCCCTTCCAGCAAATGTTTCTCTGGATTATGCAGATGGGAATTGTTTCTCCAGTATATCCTGCGTTCTTGCAATCCCCCTGGGCTAAACGTCCACTAACTTGTTTCCCACTACCTCATCTTACCATTTCCATTTTGTCATTGTCCATACCAGTTCCTCCCTGCCGTATTTACTCGAATCTAAGCCGCACTTTTTTTCCGGTTTTTGTAATCCAAAAAACCGCCTGCGGCTTAGAATCGAGTGCAAAGTAAGCGGAAGTTCTGAAAAATGTTGGTAGGTGCCGCCACAACTAACTTCTGCCGTCGAATATACGTAGCACTACACAGGCTTGCTTTGTAGGTACAAAGATAAATACTGGCGCCAAAACCTTTGATAAATTTAAATAAAAGGTGGAAGACGAGCATTTTTCTCCGCCCCGAGTTTCGACCACTGCATTTTCGTACATTATCCAACGAAGTAAATACAAATTCCGTATTGTTCATCTACGAATGTAGCAGCATTTCAACGTACTACGAAAATCCGACTGGCAAGACTGTTTGGGGTTTTTGTCAATATGGCCAACTCTACATTCTGAATTTTTTTCCTACCTGTGAGAAGAGATGGTTGCTAAGAGGTTATGAATTGTGAATCACATGCAGTATTCTCTTCACCATAAGAATAATACGAATATAAACATATTGCCATGTATTCTTTTGTGTTTGCTGCTATCTTATTTAAATCCTGTCTGCCTAATAAACTATGAAACTAGAGTGAGATAACAGCAAACGCGGAAGAATATACATACCATGTGATGTTTATATTCATATTATTCTTATGCCTAATGGTGATACAGTCAGAAATGAAGCACGGCAATTGACTAGATTTTTAAATCTAAGATGACTAATTTCTGTGCAGAATGTAATGTACTAAAGAGGCGTCTGCAAAGATTTTCAGATGAAGAAAAATTTTCGCTAAACTCTCTTTCAGAACATCTATCATACGCAGTCTATTATTTGGTTCTTGTTGATCATTATCAAAGAAAGCAGCAGTGTAAGTAACAACAAATAGCAGTCTATTGCCATCGTTTCGCAAATGAGACAATTCCTCTCTTTTTTTCGTCTTTTCTTTTCTTTTTTTTTCCCCCATTGTAAGTGGCGGTAGCGCGCACAAAAGGCAAGCCATGCCACGAGTGGCGACAGGCCGTAAACACTCATTATCAGAATGCGACAAACAATGCATGACACAGTACAGTAATGCATTTTCAGCTTAGAGTGACGTAAACACCTATAACATAGAGAACGACACTTATGAGATCAAAGAAAAATAAGCAATCAATTCAAACCAGACGAAGCAAGTGAAAAAGAAGGGTACCCGCATAAATACGGACGGAGCGCCTGACGCATAGCAATGGCTACCTGGTAAAGCTTAACTGCTAAGCTTACGACTCGAAACAAACTACTGTAGCTGTATCGTCATTCACTCGACCTAAATTGTGTCTCATATTAAAATGGACCAACTAGGTTTCGATTTGGAGGTGCAGCCTAAAACTTTTCTCCCCCCTTGAATTTCGAGTCTCAAATTTCAGGTGCGGCTTAGATTCGGGAAAATTTTTTTTCCTTGATTTCGAGTCCCATTTTTCAGGTGCGGCTTAGATTCGAGTGCGGCTCAGATTCGAGTAAATACGGTATCTTAATCACGTACTACCATCTCCCGTCACCCCCCCCCCCCATGCCCCCCCTGCCCAAATGTGGGCATTCTCTGTCTCACTCTCTTCTCTCTCTCTCTCTCTCTCTCTCTCTCTCTCTCTCTCTCTTTCCCCCTCCAATTTTCCACCCCTCTCACCTTAATCACATCCCTTTCTCCCTCTCCATCTCCATCTTCCTCTCTTTTCCCTCTCACTCTTCCCCCTCACCTTCTTTCCAAATCTTTTATTTGCTCTGTCCCCTCGGAACTCCTTTCATCTTGTTGTGTAGCTGTCTTTCTGCTCCTGCCTCAGTCTGTCCCACTACTCCCTCCTTTCCTTGGGCTTCATCCTTAACCCCTCCCCATGTCCATCTGCCCAAGGCAACTGCTCTAAGTAAATGATAATCAGAAATCAGTGTCACTGTGGTAGTTTGTGTTTGGCTGTCTGTATGCTCATGTGTATGAATGTGTGTTCTTTCTACAAGGAAAAGAGCCAGAGTTCAAAAGCTAGTGAACAGTTTTCTGTTATGCGCATCTATGCACCACACATCAGGCTGCTATAGGTGAGTGGTTGCCTTTCCCTTGTTTTATGCTTTCTTCTGTAATACCACATTACAAAAGCTTCTATCCCTGCCTTGTCTAAACTGTTTATCATTCATATTCTCTTCTGTACAATGCTACACTCCAGATAAATTTCTTTGGAAAGACTTCTTAACACTAACATTTATAAATACCTTGTTAAGAAATTTCTTTTTTCAGAAGAGCTTTTCTTGTTATTATCAAATTCCTTTCTAATTAGGCCATTATCTGTTATTTTGTTACCAAAATAACAAAATCCATGTATTACTTGTAATGTCTCATTTATTAATCTCCTTCCCTCAGCATTGCCTGATTTAATTCCTTTTGTTGGGTTCATGTTAATAGCCTCTTTCCGAAACACTATCAATTTCATTCAATTTATCTTCCAATCCACTGGCCTTCTCTGACAGAATTACAATATCATCAGTGAACCTAATTTTTTTTATTTCTTCTCTCTGAACTTTGACTTCCTTTCCAGAGTTCTCCTTTGTTTCCTTTACTGTTTGCACAATATACAGATTGAATAACACTAAGGATAGGTAACAATCCTATCTCTCTCCTTCTTAATGCTTCTCTTTCATGTTGTTCATATCTTATAACTACAATGTGGTTTTTGTTCAAGTTGTTAATTAGTATGTTACCCCTGTATTTATCCCAGCCACATTTAGAATTTCAATGTGTGTATTTCAGTCAAAATTATCAGTAGATTTCACTAAATCTACCAAAAATGTAGATTTGACCTTTTTCACATTGACTTCTGAGATAAATCATAGGGGCAGTATTACTTTGTATGTTCCTGCATTTCTTGGGAACCGAAACTGATCCTCCCCAAGGTCACCTGTCTTTCCATGTTTCTATAAATAATTTGTGTCACTGTTTTGCAGCTAAGACTTATTTCACATATTGTTTGATAATGTGGACTATTTTTGGCTTTGTATGTTCTCCTAAGGATCTTAAAAATTCTGAGCGAATATGGTACACACCAGCTGCTTTGTTTTGTCTTAGGTCTTTCAGTGTTCTGTCAAATTTTAATCAGAATATTAGTATCCCACCTCATCTTCCTTTACTTCCTCTTTCATTTCCATAATATAGTTTTCAAGTTTATTTCCTTTTCTTTTTTTTAGTGGCCCTTCTATATATTCCTCCCACCTTTAAACACTCCCTTTCTTGTTGAGTGCTGAGTTTCTATGTGACCTGCTTCTCTCTTTTTCAAAGTTCTTTTTTGTTTTCCTGTAGGTGACATTTTTCCTTCCTGTAACCATGCATGTTTAAGCACCTTTGAATGTCTCCTCTTGCCATTCCTGCTTCACCACTGTGCACTTTCTGTCAGTCTGATTTTTTACACGTCTGTATTTCCTTTTTTCTGCTTCATTTGATACAATTTTTATGTTGTCACCTTTCATCAGTTCAGTTCAATATCTCATTTACTATCTAAGCATTTCTGTGGATCTAACCATTCATCTTCTATTATATTCCTCCCATTGTTGTCAGCTGTTCCCATCATCCTCTTTGAAACTCCCACAACCAATGCTTCATTTTAATTTATCCTGGTCCCAGATCTTTAATTTCATACCTTCCTACAATTTCTTATCTTTTGTGCAGTTTGTAACCAATAAATTCTGGCCATACTTGACATCTGCCCCAGGAAATGTTTTACTGTTTAAAATCTGGTTTTTCATTATAAAACCTGTCTGAAAGCTGCTGGTCTCTCTTAGGTATCTTCTTATACAACCTTCTTGCCTGATTCTGAAACCAGATATTTGCAGTGATCTGTGCAAAATTCTACCAGACAGCTTCCCCTTTCATTTCTTTTACCCAGTGTATGTTCTCCTATTATTTTTCCTCCTCTCCTTTTCTTACTATTGAATTCCAGTCTGCCATCACAATTAACCTTCATCTTTCTTAACCATGTGCATAATTTATTTTATATCATCATACATTCTTTTAATCTCTTCATCCTTTGAGATGCTAATAGGTACATAAACTTGTACTACTCTGGTGGGTGTTGATTTTGTGTATATCTGAGCTACAATAACGTGTTCATTTTGCTGTCCATTGTAGCTCACCCATGTTTTTATTATCTTATCATCACTAGTCCTACTCCTGAATTACACCTATTTATTTGGTATTGCTAACCCTGCAATCACCAACCCAGAAGTCCTGTCTTTCTGTATACACTTCACTAATTCTCACTATATGTAACATCAACCCAATCATTTCTCTTTTTAAATTCTCGGACCTACTTACCAGATTAAGTGATGTAACATTCCACACTTTGACCCTTAGAATTCCAGATTTGTCATTCCTGATAAAAACAGCCTTCAGAGTAGTGCCTGCAGTGATACCTGAATGGGGAACTATTTTACTTCCGGAATGTTTTGCCCATGATGATGCATGATCGTATAGTGGCATATAATGTTCACAAGAAATATAACACCTAAAATTTCCCTTTGCTGTCAGCTGTTTGCAGTACTGACATAGTGTGACCATATCCATTAATGTTATAAGGCCAGATCAGTCATATTGCTGTTGCGACTACTGGAAGGGCTGCTGCATGTTTTCACAGATACCCTCCAATGTGGTTGCCTCTATTAGTACAGCTCTCTTTATCACTGAGTAACATCCCACCATGGCAGGGTCCATGGGCAGGGGGACAGTGATGTTTACTTTACTCTTAAAGTGAAGTGTATTTCACAAGGAACATTAGTAGTACCGAAGTATGATGTGTCTTTCAGTGATTGTGTCCTGCCTGCAACTGTTAGTTTTACTTTATGTATTGAACCTTTGTACATTTTTTACCTTTGGCCATTTTCAAGTTGAGTGATGCTAGCATTAGGTTTGGGAAAGGAAGTGGGGAAAATGCTTTAAGCTGATACATTAAATTTCAGGCATGCAGACACAGGAAATTCATTTCTTGAACTGGTATTTTGTCCTTATATCCTTTGACTGTCTTCAGAGTACATCAACAGACTGAAGTGGCAGTACTCATATCCGTCATTCTAAGTCAGAGGGGCATGCCACTGTGCATACAGCCACAGATACAGTAGAGCCAAACATGTTGCTCCGTACCAAAGAACTTAGTGTTCCTTACCAAAGAACTTAGTGTGCACCGAATCTGTGCTTAGACACTCAATCCATGGTGGGATATTGATGCATCAGTAGGAATGCACTGTAGTAACATCTTTGTGAGGTTTCTCTCTCTCTCTTTTTCTTTATTTCCCCTCGAAGCTGAAACCTTCCATCAGTTAAGTCCTTCTTCCACACTGAATCCCAAAATTGTAAAGTAAATGACAAAATTCATGTTTATACAGCATAGAGTTGCCAGTGTCAATACAGTACTCTGCCACAGTCAATTTATTGGGCTGTAAGAGCCAGGTGTATCTTTGGTCTTCAGTATGTCTCCCACATATCGCACATGTATGTAAGACCACACCTGCAGAGGATCTTGTAAATCCTAAATTTGTGGAGCATCAAGTCATCTTTGAAGGAATCCTAAAGTGTTGCTGTCTTCAGTAGAGGCTGTGCTCACCCAAACTCAACAATATACAATGTTCTGTGCTGCCAAATAACATTTCTGGTTCTTGTATGCATGTGGCCCCATGTGCAGTGATGGGTCCTTTGACTTTAAGTGATGGCAATTAGTACTGTAGGTTCAGCCTGTTGGCTCACTTGGAAGATGTGGCCAAAATATCAGTTTAATAAGTGGCGTTTCTGTGGCTGCAGACCTGAAATCTAAAGAAGCAGTCAACACACAGTGGAAACATGAAGATGCTGTAAGCTGTAAATTAATATAAATTTTTATAATTATGGATCTATATACTCTGTCTCAATGATATGACTTATCAATAAGAAACAATGCAACTAGATGAGTCTCTTGTAAATAAATCAGCAATATAAATTCACTCATAAATTAGATGATAAAATTCATTTTCTGATATTTGAATGACAATAATGAAGTACAAGAACATAACATAAAAGCAATCTGGACTGCACCAATTCATTTACAGATGTTTATCTATCACTAACAATAGATATGTCATTATTGTGGGTTTTTTGTCAGCGAACAGCTTGTAGTATTTAAATTAAACTGTATTACTATGTTTAACTATTGCTCTGTACTGTTGCAGGTCTCAGTTGTCAGGATGCAAAACTGCAATGATAGGCAGTGTCTGTAGAAGAGATTCACTAATTTTTAAATCATCTGCCAACACATCAGAAAGTGAAAGCTATTCTGACAGTGTAGACGACTCCAAACCTGTTAATTTCTCTGTAACTGTTCAAGATAATAAGACAGTTGATGAAGCTCTATCCTTGGTTGATGATTTCTCTGACACAAAATTTAGCTTAAACCAAAAATGTATACTTCCAGAAGGTTACTGTTCTGGAGAAGAAGAGGAAGGTGAAGATCAACATTTCGGGCATAGTGATGCCAAAAAGTTTAAAGGTAAGTGCTGAAATGTCAAATCTTCAAAAATCAAATGATCACTCATAATGTCGTATTAATTTAACAACCCCAACAAAAACTTTCATGTTCACAGAATCTGTTCTTCCTTGTCCTTATGACTTATCAATTGTAATTCTTCTACCTCACCAGTATACTTGTTAAACAGATTTACTGTAGTCTTGTTGTCACAGATAGACCTATATTATTAGGTATTTGACTGCTATGCATGTATTAATATGCCATGTTGTACTATTTGCAAATGGCATGGTCAGATTTACTTGCTTCATTTTGTTGACCTCTCCTGTTGCTAAGGGCATGTTTACATGCACTTGTCATATATCAGTGTGCTGCAGATGTATGCTGCAGATGTGTGCTGCAGATGTATGCTGCAGATGTGTGCTGCAGAAGTATTAACATGTGTCACCGTACTTATGTCAGTATTTCACAGCAGCTGATCAAAGTCTGGGCTCCATTATTGGAGAGTTGTGTGTTTTTTTTTTGCTGTTGTGATCTAGTCTTGCTACTTTCAACTTTACTTTATTTTTGACTTTCACCAGGATTGTCATCAGAAAGTATTTATTATATCCTGACCTTTTTTTTCCTCTGTGCAGAAAATATTACATTGCAGTTGAACAGAGGAAGAAAGTCTGGAGATGCTTGCTCAGTTTGACATTAAAATGACTTCTTTCGTCTTGATAACAGTGACAACTTCTGTACACACTTTTGAAGTGACATTCCTCATATATGTACATTGACTGGTATAACACCACTCCACTGTTTCTATATGAGATATATAGTTAATTGTTTATTATAATCCCAAGATGCTGGAAGTGGTACTGAAACACTTAGAAATATAGTATTCTTTAGCAACACATTAAATTAGAAAAATTTATCTTCACCCATTTCCATGTACATTTAATGACTCAGCATCAGATTACATATGTCACTGAGGTTAGGAGTTAATCAGTCTGTCATTTGTCATGATCTAACCAGATGAATAACATTAAGCAGCATAGTGATAGTTTATCGTTAATGCTGTATGCAGACTAATCTATGATATTTTCATGTTAATGTATATCTTGACCTGTTCCACATAACTTATGATTCTTCTTTTTAATGGGATCTACTGAACACAATGAGTGAATAAATGAACTTTGTAGCAGATGAAATCAGTCAATATTGCTTTTTTTTGTTTTTTTGTTTTTACACCAGACTATTAAAACTCTACTACAGGAGACAGTTTATATAAGATCACGGTCCTCTTCCACCCCCCCTCCCCCCCTTTCTTGTGCCTTTGTCTCACATTGATGCAGGATCGGGAAGGCTATGAATAGATTTAGCATGGAACTTTTTGTTACCATCCCATTAATCCACCACGATGAAAAATTTGTACCCTGTCTGCCTGTACGTAGTCATATTTATGTGAAAGTGAGCAAAAGTTTTCGAAATGCGTGTGAATCATTTACCTGAAGCCTATTCGTTCCTGCCCCGGTGTGTCCTACCTGGCCTGCAGTGATTCGTTTACAGGCCATTGATCAGTGTTACCCACACCATCCTCTGGTAGCAACTGTCCAGGAGTCAGTTTATGCCCTCGAACGATCTGGTTGTTCAGTGGTCTGTGTACGGACCCCGGGGCATGTTGGAATCCCGGATAATGAGCTTGTTGGCAGGCTGGCCAAACAGGCTACTCAGAAGCCGCTTCTGGAGATTGGTGTACCTAAACGTGACCTCTGATCAGTGTTACACCGCAAAGTTCTCAGGATTTGGGATGCTGAATGGTGCAGCTTAGTTACACCCAATAAACTCTGCACCATCAAGGGGTGCACAAATGAGTGGGATTCTTCCCTGCGGGCTTCTCGCAGGGACTCTGTGGTCCTCTGCTGCCTTCGCATCAGCCACACTTGGCTGATGCATGGTTATCTTCTCCGGCGTGAGGACCCACCATGTTGTTGCTGCGGTTCCTGTTTGACAGTGGTCCATATTTTGGTGGACTGTCCACTTCTAGCTGCTCTGAGACAGAAATTTAATTTCTCCGACTCACTTCCTTTGATTTTAGGAGACGATGCCTCCATGGCTAACTTGGTTTTACGTTTTCTCCATGATGCTGGTTTTTATTCTTTGGTTTAAGTTTTAGTTCCTGTCCTTTGTCCCCTTGTGCTTTCTACCCTAGTACTTAAGGGTAGGGATTTTAATGTGTTGCAGAGTGGCTGGCCTGTCCTTTTTATCCTCATGATCGGCCAGCCCAGGACATCTGCTCTTCTTTTTTAAGCTCTTCTGCCTGTTTCTTGTGTGCCTATGCTTTTCTTGTCTTCTGTTGTCGCTTTTTTCATCCATCTAGAATTCCTGTGGTGTGTACTGTTTGTTTTCCGTTTTATCCCATGTACTTAGTTCAATGGAACAAGGGACCGATGACCACATAGTTTGGTCCCTTTAAACATCAAACCAACCAACCAACCTGAAGCTAACTGCCTAAAAAACCACATCAGGGCTGACCAGCACTCTGACCCTCATTGTTAATCTGCCTGGTGGATTCAGTCCCCTACTGGAAGAAGTTCTTTTACACAATACAGCATACTGCAGTAATTTTCGCCTTTATCAGAAGCTCTGCTTTATAATTTAGCAGTAAATGTAACAACTCACCAAATGAGGCATTGACAGACACATAAACAAGGCTGAAAACTTTACAAGCCTTTGAATGAATGCTTTACTGAGTTAGAGCATGCGCGCGCGCGCACACACACACACACACACACACACACACACACACACACACATGAATGCATGTACACACCTGTACACCTACATTGTGCTAGCCCCTAATTTTGGTTTCTGTGTCAAACATGACTTTCTGGATACTAACTTTTGTGCCAGTGACAGTTTTTAAATATGAACAGCATTTCCGTGGGCTTAGTGAGGCTTCACAGAAATCATTGACTGCTTCACATATATTGTTTTTGACTGACAAACATGTTTGGTTTAGCATCTCTGTACACCTACTTTGGTAACACAGTATCTTATAAAGATGGGTGCATAGAGGCAGTCAAAATACAGATAAATAGAATCAAGTCCGAAAACATCCAAGTTCAACAAATAGCCAGGCCGAAATTTTTGATAAAATCAAAGATAACACAGAAGGGGCAGATCATCTGCTGGCCCCTATGAAGACCCAGATAGTGCAGGCCCTGGGTCTAGGATATAGGGGCACTGGCTGCAGATGATACCAATGCCCCTCGTGGACCAGATACAAGTTCAGCTGCTGTGTGGTGGAGGAGTAGATGTTGTGCCACCATGATGTTTCTTTCTATAGTGCTGTGCTTTGTTTTACACCTTCTGTTCAATAGTCACTGTCTCTTTAGAAGTTTCTTTACAGAGACTGTATATTGTGGAGCCTGTCTCTTTATCATGAACTGTTCTATCATCCATCCAGTGCATGATCAGCTACTCATCTAAGCTTGAGGCAGTTCTTAACATGTTCCTGCCCAAAGTTAAATGTTTAAAGAGTTCCTCATTGAGATATGATGTGATGTATCTTTATAGAGTTTACTGAACATGTAAGTCTTTCTACTTGTTTTAGTTGTAATTTGTACTTCAGTAATCATTGTTGTTGCTTCTGCCTTATCATCACTGAAGTTTCAATGTGGATGTCCTCAAAGAGGTCAGATTTATTTTTTGCCATTAGATCTAGAATATTTACAAAGTGATGTGGAAAAGACTGACAACAATACAGCAGAGAACATCAAGGAACGGCAACATATA
Source organism: Schistocerca nitens (assembly GCF_023898315.1). Lineage (NCBI taxonomy): Eukaryota > Metazoa > Arthropoda > Insecta > Orthoptera > Acrididae > Schistocerca > Schistocerca nitens. The sequence goes on along the minus strand of NC_064621.1, from coordinate 85,314,771 downwards.
GTTGCATGTTTGCAGATGACCCTCTATGATGTTACTTAGATCAGTCAAACCATGCATGAGACAGTGAAATGGCACAGCCAGCACTTTTCCATATTCTAGACCTATGTGCTTTTATCACTAATATTCTCTGCAGGACTGCTGTGAAAATCAGAATTTCATCTGCCCTACAAAAAGCTTCTAAAACTTATTCCCATAAAATAGAGGAAGGTAATCTGATCCTCAATGATTTACTATGAGGCATTTTCAAATGTTATGATGTAAGAAACACTCCAAGAAAAGTGTTCTCATAAGGTGTACAAAATCCTGAAATCCCATTCCTCTAATAAAGGTTTATTGCTGCTACCTTAGAACTTCTCAACCCCCTCCCCTTACTGGAACACCTCTACCTTCTACCTACTGCGTGAAATACAGAAAGACAGCTGTCTTGGTCATTTCACTATGGATTTCAGAGTTACAACTGAACATATGTCAACTTTACTTGATCAGTATGTTCAAAATATCGTCAAGAGCATGCCATTGTGTATAATATACACAAACCATTTCCTAGAGCACCTCAAATCCATTCCTTTTTTGCCACACTCTACACCAACATCCCACATACACACAGCTATTGAGCACTGCCCTTCCCAATGCTCACATGAAAGTATCATAAAATCCTTGTTAAGTAGCACACTGAACAACTTTATCCCTACCCATTACTTTTTCACAATTTAGGGCCAAACCTACAAACACTTCAGGGAACCAGAGTGTTGTCATCCTTTGCCCAACTTTTCCTGTGTTGTATCAAAGAGGCATTTCTCAATTCCCAGTGGGTGTGCTCTCTGGCTTGGTACAGAGCCATTGACAATATCTTTGTGGTCAGGGCATATAGTGAAGAAGAGCTCCTTCATTTAATGCAGCATTTCATCTCCTTGTTCCAATTTAAATTCATCTATTTCTTCTCCAAATTCAAAACCACTTTCCTGGATACTGACCTGAATCTTATTGTGGCTCATATTCTACTCTAATCAACAAGCAATAGGATTTCAGCATCTGCTACCCATTTCATTTCAAATGGCACCAAATCCCCCAACACCTATACTACTAACTTCTCTCAGGCTTTCGTCTCCTTGCAACTACCCGACTGACATTGTCTACAAATACATCTCCCAAGCTGTCTCATCCACTATACATCTGACCAACTTAGTTCCCTGTTCTAATAGTGTCAGAAGCACACTCCTTATCACCCAGTACCACATAGGCCTTGAATGCTTCAGTGGACTACTCTGACAGATTTTTTACTTTCTGCAGTGAAGTCCTAAAATGAGATCACCCCTCCCAGATATGAGACAACTGCTGCAAAATCAGCAACGGAAAATCATTATACAGACTAACACATACTTGCTGCCTTACCTTCATTACACCAGAACAGCGTAGACAACAGTCCTTTAAATGTGAGGTTTGTGTGTGTGTGTGTGTGTGTGTGTGTGTGTGTGTGTGTGTGTGTGTGTGTGTGTGTGTGTGTTTTCTGCCTTCTTTCCTTCCATCTTTTGGAAAGTAGATACATCCCAAGAATAAGTACCCTCCTTCCACTTAAATTTACCTGCTTACTGTCCTCTCAGTCACCCTACACAATCTCCGGAGACAAGTTTTTTTTTTTGTATTTGATTAAAAAGAAGATCAGCTGGTTACAGGCCATCATAAAATAAGGAGAACCCAGACAAGAATTGGGAGTTAAAAATATAAACGAATAATTTAAAGAATGTAGAAATAAATGGAGAAACCTGTCATGAAAATGGCAGAAAATAAAATGCCAGAATAATGATGAACTGCTGACCTGTAGGTAAAATATCATTAGGTGAACTGAAAACCAGACAGAGAGACAAGAAAAGCAATTAAGCAGTAGCAATATATAATAAGAGGATAACAGGTGAAGAACTGACATTTGATGAAAGAAGAAGATGTTGATCTGTGTTGTCTGCTGTACTTATATTTTCTGAAGCAGAAAATAAAATTCAGAAGTTGACCTATATTAATCTTCATGGTTTGTAGGTATTTGGTGCCTGACACTTTCCTAACACAATGAGTGGATGTATGTACTTAGTCTTAAGTCTGTTTAATAAACGGTTATTTATACAACTCTGTGGTTATCAGTTTCACCTTCACAATAGGTCATCCTCAGAATTACTTTGCCCAGATCTTTGATGCTTCCAGTTTAATGTTTTCCCCCATTATTTGCAAGCATCATATTACAAATTCAGTCACATTATTCTTCTTTTCATTCCTGTGTATAATTTTGTTAGAATTATTTATGTATGCTCAAAGTCACAGTCTGTCCTCAATAAAATGACCTCTTTTTTTCTTCATAACATAAAAATTTTAGTTTAATATGTATTTTACAGCTCAGAGATGCATTCATTATTTAAAAAGCAGTGATGGAAAGAGAAATGAGACTGAAAGATTGAGCCCAGGCTCCACTGATACAGGGAAGCTCAGCCCTAAAGCAAAGGCCAAGAAAAAACGCCATAAGTAAGTTAGCCTTTTTATTGGTGGCAATTCTGTATAAAGTGTTTTAAAACAATAATTATGACAAAGTTACAAACACTTCTCACTAACAGAAGAAACAACAACCTGTCTTGACTGCAGTCTACAGATAACTACATTATGTGGCTAATTTCTTTCCTGCTTTGCTTGTATTTGTTCATACTTCTTCATTGTGTGTTAAATATACAAACAGCAATAAGATTGCATGGAAAAGTGGCATAATGGCATTTTAACAGTAACTGCAACACTTGTGTGAAGTCAACATGAAATGGAACTTTGCTAAACAATATCGAGCTTTTCTTGGTGTGATGCAGACAGTATGAAACATTTTATTGATAAGCATCTAAGTACCTGGCTTTGGCTGGATATGTATTTATTCCAGTTCCATTAGCCCATCTCATCCTATTCCCTTCTCTCTGTCCACCTCCTCCCCCCGCTCCCCTCTCTGTCCACTTCCTCCACCCATTGCTGTCTATCTTCTTCTGTCCTTCTCTCTGTCTATTTGCTACTCCCTCGATCTCTCTGTCCATCTGCTCATCCCCAGAATCTGTCTCTCTGCTACCACCTTTTCAGTCCATCTGCTCCTTCCCCCTCCTTCCGTCTCCTCCATGCCCCTCTTGAATCCATCTCCTCCTGGCCCTCAGTCTCCTCCTCACTCCCTTTATCTTCTCTTTTCCCTCTCTCTATCTCCTCCTTCCATTCTCTGTCCATTTTCTTCCCCCCCCCCCCCTCCCTCTATGTCCATCTCCTCCACCCTTCACTGTCTTATTTCCTTCTGTCCTTCTCTCTGTCCATCTGCTACTAACTCCACCTATTTGCCCATCTGCTCCTCCCCACTCTCTTAGTCTATCTGCTACCACCTACTCCATCCATCTCCTACTTCCCCTCTCTGACCATTTGCTCCACTGTGTTTCAAATGAGCCCCAGGAAACTGATCAGATGAGCTGCACAGCAGTTGGGAATCCACCATGAGACACTGTGACAAATTGCTGTTGAAGACCTGCATCTCTGCCCATACAATATTCAAACCTATTAGCCATTAAACCCAAAGGCCATGGAACAGTGGTTGTATTTTGCCAATACTATTGTCCACAGAATTGATGAACAGGAGTTTGATATGAATATGGTTTGGTTTAGGGACAAAGCCCACTTTCACTTGAATGGGTTCATCAATAAGCAAAATTGGTGCATTTGGGGTACTGAGAATGCACTTTTCACGATCGAGAAGTCTCGTCACCCTCAGCAGGTGATTGTGTGGTGTGCAATGTCCAGTCACAGAATAACCAGTGCAATATTCCTTGATGACATGGTGACTACTGAACAGTATGTGAAGGTTTAGGAAGATGATTTCAGCCCCCTTATCCAAAGTGACCCTGATTTCAACAAGATGTGGTTCATGCAGTATGCAGGAGAGAGTTTGATGTCCTGGAGGAGCACTTTGGGGACCACATTCCGGCTCTGGGATACCCAGAGGCCACTGGCATGGGCCTTGATTGGCCACCATATTCTCCAGATCTGAACAAATGACTCCTTTTTGTGGGACTGTATTAAAGACAAGGTGTACAGCAGTAACCCCAAAACCATTGCTGAGCTGAAAACAGCCATTCAGGTGGTCATCGACAGCATCGATGTTCCAACAGTTCAGTGGATCATGCAGAATTTCGCTATTCATTTGCACCAGATCATCGCCAATGATGGCAGGCATATTGAATATGTCATAACCTAAATCCAAATATCTGTAGTGATGTTTACATGTTGAATGAAGTGTGTGCATGCCGTACTTTGTAACTAATTAACGTTTTTTTTTTCCATATAGTTCAATAATTGTCACCTTGTATGTGTTATACAATGATATAATTTTGTAGGTACATTCATCAGCGTATGTGGATACAATATACGAAACATGTTGCAAATAGAGCCAGTAGTACAGACGTAATAAATGTAAATGTTGTGCATGAAGTGACAGTTTGTCACATATCTCAGTATTTATGACCTCACATCTCCTGAATTATATGTTGTACAAAAATATAATTTTGCAAATGCATTTTGTGGTATATGTGTATATGTCTGCATAATGTGTTGTGAATACAACTGTAGTAATGAAATAACAAACTGAAATGTAATGACTGATGCTGCAGTTTTACTGCATAAATAGCAAAAATACATTGAGCTATAAACTTTTTCTTTTCATCATTTTGTGGGGGTTGTCAGTGAGAAAAGTTTTTGTCAGGGTTTTAAATTGTGTGTAAAGTTTGTTGCAAGGCAGTGAGTGCTCTCATTCTCAAATACTGGATGACTAAACTTGCGAATTCATGCACCATGAGCTACACTACTTTTTCACCCCCACCCATGCCCATTTCATAGGTACCTGGTTCTTACCCCCACAGTGATTCTCTCCACACAGTAAGTGATATGTGTACCAGGTGTGGTTGAAATAGGTTGAGGGGGTTAGGAGCAGATGTGGAACATATATACATAGGAGGGTGATCTGAAAAGTTCTCGGCCTGGTAGTGGAAATGACAATTTTATGGTCTTAAAGAAGGTTTTATTTTTCAACATAATCTCCTCTAGTATCAGTACATTTGATCCTGCAGTGTTCCAATGCCATAAGCCCCACTGTAGTGTTCTTCTGGAAGCGCTGCAAAGTACCCATCTACAGCCGCAAGTTTCTTGATTGGATGAAAAGCGCAGACCAGTGAGGAATTTCTTCAGTTTTGAGAATAGGTGGAAGTATGAGAAAGCCAAATCTGGGGGTAGGGTGGTTTTTCCACCACTTCATAGTTCATATGCCTCAGTTTCCTCATTTCCAAGACACTTTTGTGGGTACGTGCCTTATCCTAATGAACGCATGTGTCCAGCATTTGTTAGAAGTTCAGTGTAGTATTCTCCAGTTATGGATCTACCTTCTGCAAGACAGGCAGTAAACAAAATTACTTTCACATGTCAAAACACTGATGCATGATCTTCCCACCATTTGCACCATGGTTGCCTTCTTTGGAGCTCAAGAACCAGCTTCTATCCACTGCATAGACTGCTGTTTGGATTTGGGTGTGTAGTAGTGAATCTAGGTCTCAGCTATTATTGCGTATCGATGCAAAAAGTAACTTCTGTTTTTCTTAAAATGCACCAAGCACTATTTGGAAAGTGTCATGGTAATGGGTTTGTGATCACAGTGAGCATTTGCGGCACCCATCTTGCACAAAGGCTTCTCATGTTCAATTCCTGGTGCAAAAAGTGACCAACACATTCCTTTGATATCCCTAGAGCATTAGCACTTTCATGCATCTTTATACGCTGATCTTCCAGAATTGCATCATGCGCTTTGTTGATTTACAGTGTGCTTGCGCTTTTTGTATGTCCTTCACATGGATCATATTCACTTTCATGGCCACATTTAATCTCTGCTGCCTATTTTTTCATGGTGGAAATTGAAGATGAAGAGCTGTTATACATATTTACAAACAGCAGATGAATTTTGGTCATTGTTAAGCCTTCTTCTATGAAGAATTTAATCAATGATTGATACTAGATTTTTTTCCATTTTCAATACCATGTACACCATAACTGCTGCGAATGGCTGCTTACAGTCAACTGCTGTGTGAAATGACTTGCAATTTTACATGGCATCTACTAACATGTGTACTAATGTAAGGGGAAATACCATACGAGTAGTGCTGCAATCTCTTTGTGGTACCAAGAACTTTTCAGACAACCCTTATCCATGTGTACATATATACATACGAGGTGTGGCTAGAAAAAAACCGGACTAGTACTGGTGAAACAATAAAACAAATGCAATAAGGCTGAAAGTCGCGTGGCCTGTCACGTGACTCTCGCTCCGCCTACTGCTCGAGTTTCATCTGCCTCCTGCACTCAGTCTGCCCGTGGCGTCCGTTTTAAGTAGTTGACGTTTTGTCTGTGCGTCGGAAAATGTTGAGTGTACAGAAAGAACAGCGTGTTAACATCAAATTTTGTTTCAAACTAGGAAAATCTGCAAGTGAAACGTTTGTAATGTTACAACAAGTGTACGGCAATGATTGTTTATCGCGAACACAAGTGTTTGAGTGGTTTAAATGATTTAAAGATGGCCGCGAAGACACCAGTGATGACACTCGCACTGGCAGACCATTGTCAGCAAAAACTGACATCAAAGGGATTGTGCACATTGATTGGGTACCAGAGGGACAAACAGTGAATCAGCATTACTACATTAGCGTCCTGGCTACCCTACGTGAGCGAGTACGGAGAAAACGGAACGATTTGTGGAGAAAAAAGTCATGGATCCTTCACCAAGACAATGCCCCAGCTCACAGTGTGTTGTCAGTGAAGACGTTTTTGGCAAAACACAACATTCCCATCTTAGATCATCCACCCTACTCACCTGATTTGGCCCCCTGTGACTTTTTTCTTTTCCCTAAAGTCAAGTCAGCTTTGAAAGGAACTAGATTTGAGACTGTTGAAGCAGTAAAAGAAAAAGCGACGGAAGTAATGTATGGACTTACCTAAAATGATCTGCAGCATTGCTATGAACAGTGGAAAATTCGTATGGAGCGGTGTAGAGACCGAGGAGGAGAGTACATTGAAGGAGATAACATGAAATTGTAAATAATTGTAAATAAATGTTTTTTCCAGCATCAGTCCGGTTTTTTTCTAGCTGCACCTCGTACATATATATCTAAAAACAAAGATGATGTGACTTAGCAAATGAAAGTGCTGGCAGGTCGACAGACACACAAACAAACACAAACATACACACAAAATTCAAGCTTTCGCAACAAACTGTTGCCTCATCAGGAAAGAGGGAAGGAGAGGGAAAGACGAAAGGATGTGGGTTTTAAGGGAGAGGGTAAGGAGTCATTCCAATCCCGGGAGCGGAAAGACTTACCTTAGGGGGAAAAAAGGATGGGTATACACTTGCACACACACACACATATCCATCCACACATATACAGACACAAGCAGACATATTTAAAGACAAAGAGTTTGGGCAGAGATGTCAGTCGAGGCGGAAGTGCAGATGCAAAGATGTTGTTGAATGACAGGTATGAGTGGCGGCAACTTGAAATTAGCGGAGAATGAGGCCTGGTGGGTAACGGGAAGAGAGGATATATTGAAGAGCATGTTCCCATCTCCGGAGTTCGGATAGGTTGGTGTTGGTGGGAAGTATCCAGATAACCCGGACGGTGTAACCCTGTGCCAAGATGTGCTGGCCGTGCACCAAGGCATGTTTAGCCACAGGGTGATCCTCATTACCAACAAACACTGTCTGCCTGTGTCCATTCGTGCGAATGGACAGTTTGTTGCTGGTCATTCCCACATAGAATGCATCACAGTATAGGCAGGTCAGTTGGTAAATCACGTGGGTGCACGTGGCTCTGCCTTTGATCGTGTAAACCTTCCAGGTTACAGGACTGGAGTAGGTGGTGGTGGGAGGGTGCATGGGACAGGTTTTACACCGGGGGCGGTTACAAGGCTAGGAGTCAGAGGGTAGGGAAGGTGGTTTGGGGATTTCATAGGGATGAACTAACAGGTTACGAAGCTTAGGTGGACGGCGGAAAGACACTCTTGGTGGAGTGGAGAGGATTTCATGAAGGATGGATCTCATTTCAGGGCAGGATTTGAAGAAGTCGTATCCCTGCTAGAGAGCCACATTCAGAGTCTGGTCCAGTCCCGGAAAGTATCCTGTCACAAGTGGGGCACTTTTGTGGTTCTTCTGTGGGAGGTTCTGGGTTTGAGGGGATGAGGAAGTGGCTCTGGTTATTTGCTTCTGTACCAGGTCAGGAGGGTAGTTACAGGATGCGAAAGCTGTTGTCAGGTTGTTGTTGTAATGGTTCAGGGATTCCGGACTGGAGCAGATTCGTTTGCCACGAAGACCTAGGCTGTAGGGAAGGGACCGTTTGATGTGGAATGGGTGGCAGCTGTCATAATGCAGGTACTGTTGCTTGTTGCCTAACTACATATATACTTGTTGCCTAACTACATATATATGTGCATCCATTTTTGTAATGTGTATGGATTTCTGTAGAAAAAAATTGGCCAATGAGACTATGTGTAACGCATCTGATCTATGTGAAAAATCTTCCATTGTTCAAATGGGGTGCTGTTTCCGTCAAATGAGACTAAAATAAGACTGAATTACAGAGCTGGATAACACTAGCAGTGAATCATTAGATGCTAAGAATCACACAATACAATTTATTTAGCCTTTCAGTGCTTGTTTTTAGTGTCTTTCTCAGAATTTTGGGTAAAGATTGTCAATTGATGCAGATTGGAAGCAGCATTGAGGCCTACAGAATGTCTGCATAACTGCCTTCAGTACAGATAGAAAGCTGATTGAGCGATTTCTTAATAACTTTTCTTTCGTGAATCACTCCAATTATTCTGAAGGTTCAGCCACATTATATATCCCTTCTGTGAGCTGAACAAGGACCTCTGTTTGAGCACCAGACACTGTGTCCATTCACACTGTGTAAACACGTTTTCTGGTTTCTTGTTTGACCCATACATTGAACTCTTCAGCCTGCTTCACAGACTGAAGAAGACTGAACTCTGTTTGGCAGTCATTTCCAGCTGTAAAGTAACTACTCAGTAAATGTTGAAACTGTGGAAGATAATTTTACCTTTGGGGATGAAGGAGTTGGGGCAGTTGTGGGAATAATACTTTGACTATATAATTCTAAACCTTGATTCAAACAATGGAAAGTCCAGGTTGGAATATCAACAATATTATGAAAAGGTTGGCACTTTGAGTTACAGACAGGCACAGGGAAAAGACTGTTACACATCAAGCCTTTATCCAAAGTCTTATTTGGGAAGGAAAAGAAAAAAAACACAGACATTCACACAAGCAAGCATCTCTCATGGGCACTGGACTGATATTCCAGCCTGTCTGCAACTCAGCATGTCATCTTTATAGTGAGTAGCAGCCTACACTTTTCATAATTTGATGATAAACCTTGATTCAGTAAGATGACAAGTGATTATACTAAAGTAAACGCTTTGTAATGATAATAGCAGAGGATCTGTTCATTTAGTCTCAAACTGTAACTCTTTCAATTCAATAGTCTCTGTAATTTGTTTATTTTATTGATTACCTATGAGTTACATATTCCTTCTCTTGTTCATTCTCTTTACCTCATGGGAAAGGAGCGTTCAATTTCAGAAATAAGAGATTCGGAATCTGTCTGTGTATGCTCATGTTAGCCAAATTAATTTTTTGTATATGAGAAACTTCATATTTTTAACTTTTTCATAGCAAGAATTTCCTTGGGCCTTTCACATTTAGATGTAATGGTGATATGTATTAAAATGATTGATTAGTGCAATTTCTGCTGTTCTTGTCATTTATCCAAAATTTTTCTAACTTTAATGAAAACTATCACAGATAGTAATGCATTGTATTTGTATAGGGCACTCACAATTTGCACATCTACTTGCAAGTATGAAGTAGTTCGTCGAGTCGCAAGAAAGTTTGGCATGAGAGATGTTTCGGAGAATGAACCATGGAATGTATATTGGACTGATTTGTCAGTATCCATTGAAAGAGCAAAGGATATGAAGAGATTCCAGGTTTCATGTGATAGCTGTCAACATATCAGCATTAACTGAAGATATTGGAGACGTTCTGTACAGCTCTCCTTTCTTTTCTTTTCAGAAGATTAATCATTTTCCTGGAATGTCTGAAATTTGCCGAAAGGATCTGCTTGCTCGTAATCTTAACAGAATGTTAAAAATTTTTCCAAAAGATTACAACTTCTTTCCCAAAACTTGGAGTCTTCCTGCGGAGTAAGTTAAAAAATAATAACAGAATCTATTTAGCTATATAGAAATTTGTTCCATGATCATAGATCACTACCAAAATCAAGTTTACTGTTACTTCTAAGCAACAATTTGTACCAAAGGAATGCTTCACATTTCCATTTAGAAACCAGAAAAAGGCTGGTTTAATTTTTATACCAAATTTGAATTATAGGACTGCATTTTAATGTCTAAAACTATGTTTTGCATGTTGGAATATTGTTAATTGTAGATAATTGAAGAAAATGACATTTTTACAGAATACTGCAGTCAATGGAAAAGTTGTGAAGCTTAGATGTTGAAGATGATCTGTAACATTGATTCCATACTATCATTTTACTTGTAACACAGTTTAAGTTGTAACCAATGACCTCAGCAGTTTATTCCCATAGGAACTTATCACCTACCACAGTTGAATGACAAATTTTGTAGTCAGTTTTGATGATCTTGTTGTCCGACAATTGGCTGCTTGAAAAATATTGTACATGACTTCTTTATCAAGCTAAATCAGATGTTTTGTGTTGTCTTTTATCAGACTCGGTGGGAAGCACCTGCACCTGCAGCTGTACAGCTGCTAACACAGTGTTGTCAAGACATGGAATATGATTTTTCTCAAATAGGTGATAGTGTGACAACAAATTGATCAAAACTGATTACGACATTTCCTCACAGATTTGAACATACGATTAAAAGTTCTGTAACCAAATTAAAACTGATTGTTGTAACGTGGTTTGGCAATGTGGACAGTGAAGTTTGACATACAGATACCAGCTGAACAACATTCAGTGCAGACAAAGAATCCCATGAAAAGTGTTTTGGGTTTACAAGTGTATTGTAGTCTCTTTATGTGGTCATGGCAACTTTCACATAACCTGATATGAAAAAAAAATGAAATAAATTGCTATAGCTAGAGCAGTAGACATTAAAAGATATAAATATCAACTAACTGAGTTTTCACAACTATTAATACTTTGTTCAGGATTTGAAGAAAAGTCACACTTGAAGCATAATAGACAAGACACCATCTTGAATTATCTCTCAGGATATTTTTTTGTTACTCTGATTATTAATGGGTTTGTATGTTGAAGTTAAGTGTTTTAATTTAATTTATGATGTAGTTCACAAGTCTAAACAGAAGGTCCAGGTAAGCTAGCAGCTCCTGTGAGCAAATGTTAATCGACCTCAGCTGTGTACAAAGCGGACCTGAATATTAAAGCTGAAAGCTCTCATAGCACAGGTGTGAAATATTGTTGACTGTAACATACTTGTCTGCAGCATCCAGCATTCCTATTGAGACTATACCGTCACCATGAGAGTTCGATGACAGATTAATATAATAAATAGCCAATATAATTTGATTTGAATCACAACAGTGATCTTTCATTTGACTCCTTACTCTTGATAATTCCTTTCCAGTCAATAAACATATGTTTCAACAGACTTTTTATATCATATCAACATGTTCTACACAACTTTTTTGTACTGGGTAGATACAAGGACAAAACCCCGCAATTCTATACATGGATATCTCACAATACTCTGTACCAAAAAATACTCTTGACAATTCCTTTTTCATTCAATAGACATATATTTCAACAGACTTTTTATATGGTGTCAACATGTTCTACACACTTTTTTTGTACTGGATAGATACAAAGACAAAACATCACAGCTCCATACGTGGATATCCCACAATACTCTGTACCAAAGAATAATCACTGCATGGGGCACATATTACATTTACAATATGATGCACATATAACTAGTGGTAAGCCAATAGTGCACTGCCAATATATATAACTATCACTATTAATGTAAGTGGAAAATTAATTTAATGTAATTGGATAAAAAATTTACTCACTAAGTAGCAGAAAGAGAACCCACACATAAAGATATTAAAGTTTATGAGCTTTCAAAGCCAGTGGCTCCTTCTTCTAGCAGAAGCATTGAAGGGGAAGGAAGGGGGTGAAGGTAAAGGACTGTTGAGGATTACTTCAGTAAAGTTGCCCGGAATCCCAGGACAGGAGAGACTTACCAGACGAGATGAGAATGCAAGACTGATTGTTGGGACTGCACCGGATGAGATTTGAAAACCTGAGAGCTTAAAGGTGGAAGCTAGGGTAATGCACAAGACAGAGATTACTGTGAAAACATCGTGCATGAGTTAATAAGAGTGGAAAGCTAACTGCATTGTATGTGATAGAGGTGGAAGAGGGTGGCAAAAAATAGACAGGTCGGAAAATGAAAGAGATAAAAAGCTATATGGGAGTGAAGAAAGGAATAGTTACTGTGAAGAAATGAAGAGCCTAACAGAATTAGCATAAATTAAGACCAGGTGGTAATGAGAACCGGGGTCATGTCATAGCACCAGTGCCCACATGCAGAGTTCAAAGAAACTCGTGTCTGGGGAAAGAATCCTGATGGCACATGTGGTGAAACAGGCTCTGAGGTCGTGACTGTCATGTTGTAGAGAATTTTATTTTGCCCATCAAACCTAGAACAGCTTTTCATCGGCCCCCTGCCACCCCCGTCCCCCCACCCCAACCCCCACCCCCGCCACCCCCATTCACTGCAAAATCCTAGTGAGACCCATGCTCCTTCTGCATCTATTTCCCTAACCTGTGACTCCTACTCCTGTGACCACCCCTCTCCCACCTCTTGTCACATACAATGCACTTAGGTTTCCACTCTTATTAACTCATGCACGAGGTTTTGGCAGTAATCTCTGTCTTGCTTATTTCCTATCTTCCAACTTTAAGATGTCACTTTTCAAATCTCATCTAGTGCAGTCCCCAGCAATCATTCTTGCACTCTTAACTCATCCAGTAAGTCTCCCCTGCCCTGGGATTCTGTGCAACGTTTCTGAACTCTACCCCTTTTCTTAAACCTCACCAGTCCCATTCCTTCACCCCTCTTACTTCCGCTGAAAACCTTCTGCTAGAAGAAGGAGTCACTGGCTCTTAAAGCTTGCAAACTTTGATACTTTTAACCATGTGTTCTCCTGCTGCCACTTCGTGGCTAGGCTTTTTATCTATTCAGTTAAATTATATTATCATAAACTGATTATTTTTGTTGATACAACTTTTAATGGTTTGATATAGACACACTGAACTGTCAGATTAGACAAGAAAAGGTGTTGCTATAGTGTAATGAAAAACACACTGAAGACATAATACTCCCTTTGTCAGAAATGTTCCAGGACAAGTTTGTTTTAAAAAGGGAAAGTTGCAGTTACCAAGTATTGATCCTAGCTCCTATTGAAGTAGCCCCTTGGCTATCTATACACAGTTGCCAATGTTTCTGGAGATCTTGGAAGCAAGCAAGGAATTTTCAACTGTAATGCTTGTAAGCTCATTTTTCACAGCCTGTTGGGTGTCTGTGATATCTTGATGAAGCTTTCCTTTCAGTCACCTTTTGACTCCCAGAAATAAGAAAAATCACAAGATGAGAGACAGGGTAAATTGGACGTATATGGGATGGCAATAACTGAATGTTTGGCCATATACTCAGTAATAGGTAAAGCAGTATGGGATCTTGTATAGTCATGCAGTAAGAAACAGTCCTGAGAATGCTACAAATGAAGGTAGTGACATCAAATTACTTGTCACAAATGTTTCGAGACTTCGATGTAAAGAGTTTGGTTCACTGTTTAACCTGGATGAACATACTCATACCTATGGCATCAAAGAATGAAATCAACATTGTCTTTGTTCTCAAAGGTTGTCATTTGACTTTTTTCATGGCTGTTCATCCATGACTGCCATTCAGCCCTTTGACTCTTCATGTGAGGGTCATACTGGTGGCATCAACTGTCATCCCCAGCAGTAATGTTTGTCAGAAATGTGGGATCATATCTGGTCCTACCGGTAGTTAAGCAGAAATTCTTCGTCTTTCCTCTTTCCTTTTGCCTGTTAGTGCGTGGAGGATGAGTTTTGCACTAAATTTATGTTTCCATAAATCTTCACATAAAATCTTGTGACACACATCCCAATTCAAATTTAATTCTTCTGATATTGCACGCAAAGTTACATGACGATCTTTGCGAAATAACTGCCTTACACCTTCCATGTTTGCATTGCTATGAGCTGTGGACAGGTGACCAACTCTGACATCATCTTGCACTGAATTTCTGCCTTCACGGAACCTTTTGTGCCACTTGAAAACCTGACTTCTTGAAAGTGCCTCACCTGGATAGGGTTCCTTAATCAATGTCAATATTTCACTAGAGCTTTTCCTGAGCTTAACACAGAACTTTAAATGCTCACTTGTTCCTCACAATCAATTTTCCTTTGCTTTTTTCTTCACAACAACTGAAAACCAGTCATTAGTTGAGCTCCTCATAGAATAGCACCATTGTACAAAATACAAAATCCTCTGGAGAACATAGAAGCTCCAAGGCCTTCAGTTGAGGTGACATTGTCAATTTGTCTTACTTTTAGAAACTCTCTGTACTTGGTAATACACTAATTATAATTTTCTAAATTTTAATAACCTGCTTAGCAACATGCTGTTTGGGTTCTTGGCACTTTAGTTATGGTGACATAATGGAAGTTGATTGTAAAGTATGAAAACAAGATGTACTTGACAGATTTGTCAGAGAAAGAAGGCTATTAATGACAATCACCAAATGATGAAAGATTAGTTAAAGGCACACTAAAAGGAGAAAAGTGAGAATATGAAGCATCATAAGCTGACGAAGAGATTCTATGCAAACAGATGAATAGTTTACACTGGTCTTTACCACACACCACAATTTAACATACTGATAACTAATTTCCTCTACTGGTAAATACTACACACTTTATTACTGACACTGTGATTGAGAACGTGTATTATATTAATTCATGTCACAGCAACTGGCAGAGACAATCTCATTTTTTTTCTCCTAAAATGGATGTATGTGGTGTTCGAGACCTCCAAACATGCCTTTCAGTTTTGCTAGCTAAGCAGGAAAGAAGCTGTCTCCAAGAAATGGACAATTGCACTGCTGAAAGATGACATAACCATCAGGGAAAACATCAAGCATGAAGGGATGCAGATGGTTCGCAGCTGTCAGCGTGTCTTTGATTACTACTAGTCCAGGAGAATGTCTCCCATAGTATAGTACTGCACCCACCAGCCTGTGTCTATGGCACACTACATTTTGAGGTGCTGTTCACGTCATTGATGGCATTTGTGGAATGACCCTCAACCTAGTATTGGAAAAGTGTGATTCACTTGAAGAGCCGACACATTTCCATTGTTCAACAGTTGAACCCCAGCGGTCCCATGCCCACTGTAATTGATAATGTTGTTAGGTCAAGATGTGAACACATAGGAGTAGTCTGTTGCAGAGCTCCCTGTTCAACAATATACAATGAATGGTGTGCTCTGTAACCCTTGTGCATGCACCAGCATTGTGCTTTTTTGGCAAAGACACCACAGAACACCATCTGTCGTACTTCACAGAGCAGATAAGCCTCCAAACCTCACACTCTGTGAAGAGTCGTGGCCGTCCAACCATTTAGTGCCTAGTGGTAGTTTCACTGTCCTACTTCTTTCCGTAGACAAGGCAGTAGTGCATGGACATTCGACCAGCTTTACCATTTTCGAGGTACTTGCTCACTGGCTCAGCATAGTAAATACTCTTATCTCAATGGACTTTCCTATTTGCAGCCATGTTTTCATTACCACTTACATACTATTGTTACCGTGTCACATGCCTGCAATGCCACCAAGTGGCATACAACGTTTTGGTGGGCAGTGGTCATAATGTTTTGGTGGATCAGTGTACAGCAGTAACATACGAGGATATTTCTACACATAACCTGCCAGGCGCTGTAAACATCTTTCAGCTTTCGGTGTCCTTACCACAGAAACATGTTCCACACTTGTGGAACCAGCGTAGGGGATTTATTTGTATCTGACCATTGATGGCAAATCATTGGTCACCCAAATGTCCTTTTAGCTCACCAAACACAAAAATAGCACAGTATCAAGTCAGGACTGCACACTGGATGCTGCCAACCTCCAGTCCAAAGCTGTTCAGCAAAGCATGTGCATTATGCATCTTGTGATGTGTGGAACTCTCGTGCAAGAGGACAGTTTTTCCCTTAACTTCACATATCTTGTTTTTTGCAACTGTACCCTGTGACATTTGTTTTTGCACCATGATGTAGCATTAATGATTGGACTTAAATTCAGCTTATGTAACTCCCTTACAGTAGCTGCAATGATGCTTCCATTAGGAAAACTCTGAACACTTTTTACAGGACATGAATGCTCCATGCCATCAGCATTTGTTCATTTATAGTGCAGAATCACTCATTTATGATGTCCCATCAGTGATAATGTTTCAGAAAGTGCAGGGAAGCTGTAACCCTTTCTCCTTTATGGCCAGATGTCTCTGTACGAGAGACTCATTGGAATGACAATTTTCAGCAATACATCTGGTCATCAAAGAGTGCATGAGTATTTTCACTGATGTTTTCATCTTCTCAGCAACATGTGCTATGATCATGCTGTCATTTTGGCATTTCATGCTTGTGATCCAGTTCGCCATGTCTAGTATGTTTAGCATCGCTAGCCTGTCTTGGTTCTCTGGGTCTGTCATGTTTGAAGAGTCCCTCCCACAATTTCAGTAAGGGAGGATATGGTAATGCTTGTCGCCAATACACCATTGAGATAATCTCCACACCCATGAGATATACACTGAGAAAAAAATGTGTGGTACCTATATGAGGGAGAAACCCCCCCCCCCCCCCCCCACACACACACACGAAAAAAATTAAATAAAGGGTTCACAAAACGTCCTTATTCCATTCAAAATACTCTCCATTACAGCTAACACATTTGTCCCACCAGTGCTTCCACTGTTTGAAACATTTTTTATTGTCAGCTTTAGAAATGGCTGACAGCTCCTCCTTCATTTCTTTCTCAATGTCTTCAGTGTTGTCAAATTTGTGTCCTTTAATACTCCTTTTCATGTGTGGAAATAAGAAAAAGTTGCACAAAGTCATGTCAGGTGAGAAAGTTGTGAGGGGCAGTGGAACCGTGCCATTTTTAGCCAAAAAACTGTCTAACAGAGATGGCTGTGTGTGCAGATGCGTTGTCTTGGTGGAAGAACCTGTCTGCCACAATTCACTGAACCGAGGTCCAAGGTAACCCACATATCTTTGATAGTTGATCAATTGTCTGTCGATGGTCTGTGAGTGCAAACGATCGAAATTTTTCAATATTTTTGTTGATTTGGGCAGTTGATGGATGTCCAGAATGAGATTTGTCATCAATCATCATGTTGCCATTTTTAATTTGAGCAAGCCACATGTATACTTGAGTTTTTCCCATAGCATCATCTTGGTAACGTGTTTTCAACATTAAAACAGTTTCAGCAACACTTTTACTGAGTACAGAACACAATTTCACAAATGCGTGTTGTTCACTTAACCTTACCCTCATAAAAAACAAAATAAAAACAAAACAGCACTAGCAGAAACTATCATTGCAGATGAACAGAACAAGCCAGGTCGACAACACAGGCAGCACTAAACTGGCAATAAGTTGCACTATACACGCATGGCAACAGAAATGCCTACTACACAAGCTCCGCCCATGGTAATTTTATCCCGCCCCCCTCCTTTTTTTCTTTTTTTTTTTTTTTTTAAATACAAGAGAAGAGGGTGACAACAGAGAGAATGGCATGAGTATAGAACAAGTGAAGGAGGGACAGTGGTGAAGATGGTGTCAGGGCAAGGACTAGAGGACAGGAGGATTTCAAGATTGAAGGACATGTTGGAAAGATAGTTCTTGTCTACATATTTTAGAGAAGATAATACGAGGAGGGAAGAATCCTCATGACACAGGGTATGAAGCAACTGCTGAAGTCAAGCATGTTGTGCTCATCAGTGTGTTCCACCAGTGGATGGTTGACTCTCCTCTTGACCAAAGTTTGGCAATAAGCATTCAGTGAGGCTGACAACTGATTGGTGGTTATGCCCATACAAAAGGCAAAGCAAAAGTTAAAATAGAACATATATACAATATGACTGCTTTCACAGGTGGCCCTGCCTCTGTACAAGATATGACAATGACAGAATTACAATAGGATGTGCCGGGAGGGTGCATAGAACAGGTCTTACACCATGGCCTTCCATAGGTATACAACAAATGTGCATAGGACTGGAAGTAAGTGTGAGATGCACTAGGATATTTTGTAGACTTCATGGGCAGTAGAATAGCACTTTGGGAAACATGGAAAGCTTTGTATGTAGAATGTTATTCTTTTGCAGGTGTGATGATCAATAGTCGAAATTTTGAGGAAGGACATGGTTGGGTTGTTCCAGTCTGGGGTGATACTTGGTGATGAAGTTGGAGCACTTTTGTAACATGTTCATGGTGTGGTTGGAAGATTAAGGACATATGCCATGGGAAAATTGTTTCTAGGCTAAGTTTGTGGGCTAATGCCCATCTGTGAAGGCCTTGGTAAGATTTTCAGCATAACTGGGCAATGGGTTGCTCTTCACTACAGACGTGACATCCACAAGAGGCCAGACTTTATGGCTATGAAAATGGAGCTATTGTTGCTGGTGGGTTTAGTATGGACAGAGGTTTTTATGGCACTGCCAGAGAGATGGAAGTCAATGTCTAGGAAGGTCACATGCTGAACTGAGGAGGGTCAGGTGAAGCAGAAGGTGTTGAGGCTGTGGAAGAATGAGGATAGTGTGAACTTTTCTTTGGTCCAGATCACAAATATATCAGTAATTATTAATCACACAAGATATTTTGTATCATGGTTGGGTGGAAAGGTTTTCCTCTAGATGGCCCATACACTGGTTAGCAAAAGAGGCTGTGATGTTGCTACCTGTGGCCATGCCACAGATTTGTTTGTATATCTTCCCCTTAAAACAGAAGTAATTGTGGATAAGGATGTAGTTTTATGGTACATGAGGAATGAAGTGTGTTTATAGTTCACAGGTTATTGGGAAGGTAGTGTTCAACAGTGAAAAGACATTGTTATAGTGGATGTTGGGATATATATGAAAGTGACATCAACAGTGACAAGCAGGGATGCAGTAGGTAAAGGGGTGGGAATGGTTGAGATACGACAAAGTAGCTTGTGTCTTTGATCTGGTAAGTAAGGCTGCAGAACACAGATCTGAAGTTTTCGGACAACAAGAGCCGATATTTTTTAAATTGGAGAACAATAACCTACTGTATTGGGTTGTCCAGGAGGGTTAGGTTTATGGATAATGGGAAGCATGTCTAAGGTGGAAGTTTCAGATGAGATAGTTGAGATGAGTAAGTATATTTGGAGGAGGGGTTTTGCAATGGACATAAAGACTTTAGTGTGGATTGGAGGTTCCGTGTTACTTCTGAGATTGGATCACTGTTTCAAGGTTAGTAGACAGAAGAGTCACACAGTTGGCAGACACTTTCTGTCAGGCAATTATATTATATGTTAGTCAAGAACTTTGTATGTTTCAGCTCCTCGTTATATTTGTGAATAATTTACTTACACGAATAACAATGTGGGGTTGGGTTCTTTGGGGAAGGAGACCAGACAGCGAGGTCATCAGTCTCACTCATCAGATTAGGGAAGGAAGGGGAAGGAAGGCGGCCATTCCATTTCAAAGGAATCATCCCTGCATTTGCCTGGAGCGATTTAGGGAAATCACGGAAAACCTAAATCAGGATGGCCGGACGCGGGATTGAACCGTCGTCCTCCCGAATGCGGTAAAACAACAATGTGCTTCTTTCCTGTTTAGCTAACAAAAATTGAAAGGCATATTTGGAGGTCTCGAACACCACATACATCCATTTTAGGAGAAAAAATATGTGATTGTCTCTGCCAGTTGCTGTGACATGAATTAATATAATACACGTTCTCAATCACAGTGTCAGTAATAATGTGTGTAGTATTTACCAGGAGAGGAAATTAGTTATCAGTATGTTAAGTTGTGGTGTGTGGTAAAGACCAGTGTAAACTATTCATCTGTTTGCATAAAATCCCTTCATCAGCTTATGATGCTTCATATTATCACTTTTTTTCTTTTAGTGTGCCTTTAACTAATCTTTTATCATCTGGTGATGGTTATTACTAGCCTTCTTTCTCGGACAAATCTGTCAAGTACATCTTGTTTTCATAATTTACATGTTTTTTTTTTTTTCAATTTTTAATAACCTGCTGACCTCAATATTCAGTTCTCCTCAATTTTGTTTTCTGTACACCACTGATCTGTAAAGGTAGCATCAAAAATTACTTTGATTTTAGATTACGTTTGATTCTAGTATGAGGTGCAGACATAAGTTTCATATTGGGGCAACTTAACACACAGCATTGTGGAATGACCTGATTGAATATTGTCAGATGTTTTCCTCGTAGAATAGCACCATTGTACAAAGTACAAAATCCTCTGGAGAACATAGAAGCTCAACTAATGTCTGGATTTCAGTTGTTGTGAAGAACAAAAGCAAAGGAAAATTTATAATTAGCATATTACCAAGTACGGAGACAGTTCCTAAAAGTAAGACATGTGGTTACTAATGACAGATGGACAATTTCGCCTCAACTGAAGGCCCTGGTGCTTGAAGGTCATCACATTGCTGTCAAGTAGTGGTTGAGAAGGCCCGTGTAAGCCATTCATCAATGATATGCATTGTTCACAAGCTTGAGGAAATATCTAAGTTCTCTTCCTTGAGACTAATGCCTTAGCAAACGTATCATGGAGAGGAAATGATAGCCAAAATGTTGCAACATTGCTAGCCTTGGTACTTACTTTAGCACCTAAATACTGTGTGTAGGAGTATAAGCCCGAGATCAAACAGTACTCAGCATGAGAACTACAAAGAAGCTGCAAAAGCACAAACAACACAGGGATGTTCATGTTAAGTGATTTTTGTAGGATTACTCTGGTTTCCCTGCTACCATGTTGATAGTTCGTGCTTATTAAGATAAGACAGTTGTTAGAAAACACTATCAAGATATCACCGAGTGAGGTGGCGCAGTGGTTAGCACACTGGACTCTCATTCGGGAGGACGACGGTTCAATCCCGTCTCCGGCCATCCTGATTTAGGTTTTCCGTGATTTCCCTAAATCGTTTCAGGCAAATGCCGGGATGGTTCCTTTGAAAGGGCACGGCCGATTTCCTTCCCAATCCTTCCCTAACCTGAGCTTGCGCTCCGTCTCTAATGACCTCGTTGTCGACGGGACGTTAAACACTAACCACCACCACCACTATCAAGATATCCTGGTGTGGCTATGAGAGGCATCACGTAAAAATTCTGCAAGAAACTTTCCAAGGGAGTTCCTTTGCAGTAAAGCAAGCTGTCAACAAATACTTCACTGCTGACAGTGATGCATTTGGCTTTGGAATATGAAAATTTTCCCCATATTCCATATTCATCCAACTAACTTCCAGTACCTTCTTCTATCAAGAGCCAATTTTTGGGCAAGGATTTACAGGACAACATTGGGATATTGAAGAGGTAGAGCAGTTCATGAGCTGCAATAGTTAGGAGCTCTTTAAAAATAATACCGTATTTACTCGAATCTAAGCCGCACTTTTTTTCCGGTTTTTGTAATCCAAAAACCCGCCTGCGGCTTAGAATCGATTGCAAAGCAAGCGGAAGTTCTGAAAAATGTTGATAGGTGCCGCCACAACTAACTTCTGCCGTCGAATATATGTAGCGCTACACAAGCATGCTTTGCGGGCACAAAGATAAATACTGGCTCCAAAACCTCTGCATCAGTAAATAAATTTTAAAAAAAAGGTAGAAGACGAGCTTTTTTTTCTCCGCCCCGAGTTTCGACCACTGCATTTTCATACATTATCCAACGAAGTAAATACAAATTCCGTATTGTTCATCTTCGAATGTAGCAGAATTTCAATGTACTACGAAAATCCGACTGGCAAGACTGTTACGGATGTTTGTCAATATGGCCAACTCTACGTTCCGAGTTTTTTCCTACCTGTGAGAAGAGATGGTTGCTAATAGGAACCTGATGAAATGTGAATCACATGCAGTATTCTCTTCACCATAAGAATAATATGAATATAAACATTTTGCCATGTATTCTTTCATGTTTGCTGCTATCTCATTTAAATCCTGTCTGCGTAATAAACTACGAAACTAGAGTGAGACAACAGCAAACGCAGAAGAATATACGTATCGTGTCATGTTTATATTCGTATTATTCTTATGCCTAAAAGTGATACAGTCAGAAATGAAGCACAGCAACTGACCAGATTTTAAATGTAAGATGACTAATTTCTGTGCAGAATTTGATGTACTAAAGAAGCGGCCGCAAAGATTTTCAAACGGAGGAAAATTTTCGCAAAACTCTCGTTCAGAACATGTTCTATCATACGCATGTTCTATCATACGCATCTGGTTCTTTTTGATCATTATCAAAGAAAGCAGCAGTGTAAGTAACAACAAATAGCAGTCTCTTGCCATTGTTTCGCTAATGAGATGATTCCTCTTTTTTTTTTTTTAAGCGGCGGTAGCGCGCACAAAAGCAAGTCATGCCGCGAGCGGCGACAGGCCGTAAACATGCACTATCAAAATGCGACAAACAATGCATTACACAGTACAGTAATGCATTTTCAACTTAGAGTGACGTAAACACCTATAACAAAGAAAACGGCACTTATCAGATCAAAGCAAAATAAGCAATCGATTCAAACCAGACGAAGCACGTGAAAAAGGAAGGGTACCCGTATAAATACGGACGGAGCGCCTGACGCATAGCAATGGCTACCTGGTAAAGCTTAACTGCTAAGCTTACGACTCGAACCAAACTACTGTAGCTGTATCGTCTTTCATTCGACCTAAATTGTGTCTCATATTACAATGGACCAACTTTGTTTCGATTTGGAGGTGCGGCCTAAAACTTTTCTCTCCCCTTGAATTTCGAGTCTCAAATTTCAGGTGCGGCTTAGATTCGGGAATTTTTTTTTTCCTTTATTTCGAGTCTCATTTTTCAGGTGCGGCTTAGATTCGAGTGCGGCTTAGATTCGAGTAAATACGGTACATGCAGTAGCTGTATTCCCTTAGTGAATGAATTTATGCAAAAAGTCCAAAGACTGATTCTTAAACATAAATACGCTATTGGCCATTAAAATTGGAAAACTATGAAGGCAGCATGCAACAAACATGAAATTTGCATGAAATGTGTTACATGCTTGAATATGCAAATAATTAACATTTTCAGTCAAATTGTGTGAAGTAGGTAAGAATAACACCACACACATTTTGTGTATAAGAAAAGATTATCCACTGTATTTCTCACTCAAAATAGTGTTTGATGTTTCTGAGTAGATCATGTTATGCCTTGTGTTAGAAGATGGGAATGTCTGCCAAAACATGTCTGAATTGGAGAGTGGAAAAATCATGGAATATTGAGACTACAGTTTATCCGTGCACAATATTACTGGTCTTATTTGTCAGAATCTCATGACTGTCACAGGGTTATGGAATTGATAATATCAGGAGGGCGATACTCAGTATTGTGCAGCAGGACCTCAACAGCCGCACATGACTATCAGCCAAGACAACAGCTTTCGTGTTAACTCATCTGTGTGGAATTGTAGAGCCATATCATGGACCTTGAGTCAGAAAATGGACTTGTTTACAGCAAGGCAAGACAATGCAGTGACGTGTCCACCTTGGACTGCCAACATGGTGATCTCTGTTGTGTTTTCCCTTCATGTGGTGGCAGAGACAGGTGTGGTAACAGTGGTGCATATAATGGCAACACTGGACACAGTAGTGTCATCACATTGTCTATTTGGAAGGTCCCAGTTCAATGTACACCATCACTGTGGACATATTTGTGGTGGAGGCTCTGAGATGAATGATTGCCACCTGATTGCATTCATCATTGTCTTATAGAACCAGTACATGATGTGATGGTATAGAGTGTCATTGAGTACACAACATGATCAGCTCTGGTTCATGTAGGCAATCGTTTTGACAGCAACCATTACATTTCTGATGTGTTAAGGCCAGTGGGTGTGACATATTATCAAGGTCTCTGTTGGATTGTATTTCAGTAAAACAATGCAAGAGTTCATGTTTCCCAGGCTTTCTTGACATATATCGAAACAGAGGGTGTTCTGCTGTTACCACGTTCTCCAGGTCTTGCACCCACTGAAAAAATCTGTTTATTGGAGATCAGCACACCACCACTTGCCCAGTCACTATGGTTGATGATCTCTGGCATAGAGTTGAAGCACCTTGGAATGATGTAGCTGTATCTGTCTTCTGAGCTCAGTTCAACTTGATATCCACCCATGTGACTGTCATTGTAGTTGCCAGAGGTAACACCTCTGTCTTTAATATCCTTCGTGGTGTTTCAGTTTTAATAGTCAACAGTGTATCTCTTTTCGTAGTGCTAAATAATGGAAGGAGTAAAGGAAACAACTCACCATTTGGTTTGGGCACTGAGTTGTCAATAAGCACATAAATGTATGAAGTCGGTAGCATTAAATAGTATCGACCCCATTGGAATGTGGGGAATCAAGTGAAGTATTGTCAGGGTGAACATTCCGACATCACTGAAAGTGTGCATTTCTCTAGTGGAGAGAGGAAACAATTCACCAAAGATTATGTCACACCCATATAGATTTATTAGCATTGTTTATAATACAGTGATGCTCCAGGTACGTGACCAGAGGACAGGCGGTGTGCTGGCTGGCCACAGCTGTGAACAGTGCAGAGTGCAGTGTGGCTTGGAGTGAACCATCAGGGCCATCAGTGATAGATGCAGGACCATACAGCAAGTAGTCTCATTGAATGGAGCTGAATGGTGCTCATTTCTGCACCAGTGGAGAGCTGTTGAGCAACAGTGCTTCTCCAGACCCCACGGCAGCTGCCCATTCAACGGTGGTCACTGACTCGGTGCGCTTTGCTAACTGAGTGAGTGCTATTTGTCAGTAACTGAACATGGCATGTTGTGTTGTCAGTGCCCCAGGTATAACTTAATCCTTCTGTTGAAATGCTGAAGTCATGTCCTAATTCTCAGTGGTAGTCATACCAATGTGCTGAGGCTTGATACATGCGTAATGCTGAAGCAGCAGGTTACAGCAATCAGTTGCAGTTATGATCATCAGGCAGTCAACTGCAACAGATGTCTAGCAGTGTTATGTAAACAACACTAAGAATGCTGCTAACCTTTAGACTAATCTTTATTCAGAGCTAATAGAATACACATAGGTACATGCACTTGCACGACTGCACTGTCCCATCCTACTACATTGTGCTGACACTTCAGCTTGACTTGGCATGAGGGGTTGTGTCAGAGGGAGTGGGTGAGGGGACAATGGACGCAGAGAGCAGAAGGGATGATTGAGGAATGATGGTTCATGGCATGGAGGGAGTGGAAGCAGACACACAGTGGCACTAGGGAACTAATTGCAGTTGCAGGCAGGAGGAGTCATGTGCAGCACATTATGAAGTGGAAGAATGGACTGGGAGGAGAACAGATGAAGAGGGAGACTGCCTAGAAGAGGATGTAAGTGTGGTCTTAACAAAGTTAGTCATGTTTCAGGATTGAAGGTAGCTGTAGGGCAGGAGCTAAAAGAGATTGAGAGAAGGGGATTGCAGGATCAAAGGCTGCACTGTAAGGACAATTCCCGCGTGTGCAATTCATAGAAACTGGTGCTGGGGGCAAGGGATTACAGGTGGGATGAGTTATGGAACAGTGATTGACATCAAGCATGCTTTGCTCGGCCATGTATTTCACCACTGGATGACCAACTCTGCTGTCTACCACAATTTGACTGTGGTCATTCATTTGTGTAACAAACTGGTTGGTGGTCATGCTCACATAAAATTCTGCGAACAACTTACAACAGAGCAGGTAAATGATATGATTGCTTGCACAGGTTGGTCCTTCATGTGTTAGGACACTATATGCCTGGGAATGGGATGCACTCGGAGGATGCTTGGGACTGGTAATGAGAAAGACTTTAAATGTGATGGTCCTCATTTCTGGACATGATGGTGTGCAACTGAAACCTTGGCGAAGGATATGGTTAATTTGTTCCAGTCCCGAAGGATACTGGATGCACCTTTGCAGTGTGTTGACGGGGGTAGTCAGAGGATTAGGGGCATTTGTAGGTATGACAATGGAAATCTGTTTCCAGAGTAGGTTTGGCAGGTATTGCCTAATGTGAAGGCATTAGTAACATCAAATCAAACAATGGAAAATCCAGGATGGAGTGCAACAATATTATGAAAAGAAAAGTTGCTACTCACCATATTGTGGAGATACTAAGTTGCAGACATGCATGACGAAAAGACTGTCACAGATAAGCTTTCGGCCAGAATGGCCTTCATCAAAAATAGGCAACAGACACACACACGCACACACACACACACACACACACACACACACACACACACACACACACACACACACACACACATGCAAATGCAACTCACACACATGACTGCAGTCTCTGGCAACTGAAGCCACACTTAGTAAGATCTTCGTTATACAGGACAAATTATTGCTCATCACTGGAGATTTGCCATCCGTGGGTGGCTAGGCTACATGGGAGAGTCATTTTAGTGTGGAAGGAATGACATCTATCAAAATGCGTCCCAGAATATCTCTTCTGAATCCATCTCCCTCCTCCTCCCCACAACTACCCACAGCACATCCATATTCTACATGTTTCCCAAAATCCTTAAATCTAACCACCCTTTATGCCATATAGTAGCTGCTTACTCTGCTCCTATACAAGAATCTCAGCTCCTTATGCACAAAACTTCCAACCAGTTATCTGCAGCTAGCTTCTTCATTACCCCCCACTCTATTAACACTTGAATTACAACTCATTACTGTTGATGCCACCTCCCACTACACCAAAATCTGCCCATGTCCATGCCCTTGCTGCTACCAAATATTACCTGTCCTACCAACACAAAACCCACCACACATGATAAACTGCATCCTTACATGTAACTACTTCTCCTGTGAGAGGAAGATATATGAAGTAGTGTAATCATAAAGATTTAATTTTCATCTGGAAAAAGTCAAGTTGTGTCCATGAAACTTGGTGGCTGTTATGTCATTCCTTCTCTACATATACATCTTTCAATGTGACACAATTTACCAACCAATGTATGTCTTAGCAGTGACTTTGGTTGTAGAAGTCTGCATTTGGTGTTCAGGAAACATTATCTTATCTTCAATCTGGAAATGTGTGCTAAAATGGTGTTTCTTTCATCTGAGGAAAGAGGAAGAAGTCATTGGATGCCATATCAGTAGGATATTGGGAATGAGGCAAGATTTTATGCAGTGTATGTGACTGCACCTTGTGTAGAAAGAGCTGGGGCACTGTTGTTGAACTGACCCAGCCAGGTTCAGGATGCAGAGAAAATAAAGCCTATGTAGACAATCAGAATCAAGTTTACTGAAATGAACATAAAATTTCAATCCTCCTTTGGAGCATAATTGCACAACACGAGAAATAATTCATGATTAAGTCTCTGTCTTGAAAGTGAGTGGTATGCGTGAGTCTGGTGGGCTGTCAGCCAAGGAAATCAGAATCACAGCTACTAGTATCAAAGCATTGGTTCACAAGGAATGTATTGCCTCTAATTACACAGACACCGCATTGTACCAAAATTCCAAAGTCCCAGAGGCGACACTGTAAGGACAAGTCTCTATGTACCTCAAGAATGACTGCTGTCGGCTCCACATACTGTCAGAGGCAAATATCCCAGGCAGGTAAACCAACATTGGATGACAGGTCATGGGATGATTCCGAAGAGCTTCTGATTGAGGAACCACAGCAGCAGTCAGTGTAAAGCCCAGAGAGCTCATCTGTAGAGAACTGATCAGTTATAGCCATCCACCAGAATAAATACTTTTGAGGCACCAGGATGCAGTGAGAGCAAGTGACCATGCGGAAGTGAGAAGCTACACACTATCTGCACCCTCTTGGTGTTCTGCTAGTGCGGCCTGCTGGTGAGTTGTGTTCTCGGAACTGCAGTGGGGTGTTCACAGTTGTAGCCCCTGTGACTTTTTGTGTAGGCCACCCATGGTGCCGGCACTGTTAGTCTGGACAGCTATAAGCCTCAGCATAGCATTCCTCCACTTCCCCCCCACCACCCCCTCTCCAACGCCCCTTGGAAGAGAGGTGGTGACACATCTCAGCATCTTAGAAGTTGATGCCGCTGTCAGTCTCCTGAGGATGCAGAGATCCTGGAGTACTACTGTCGACATCCATCATGGTTCACCAGGAGTCTGGCATCCTGTAGCCCACAGGTCCTGCAGCTGAGACCACTTATGCTCCTGGGTCCAACTCTGGAACAGAAAATTGTGGGAATTCTTTTGTCTTAGCAGCAGGCATACTTAAGTGCACATGTGGTTGATATGCTTTCTGCAGCAGGAGCCATCAGGCAGTTGGACTTCGATCATTGCTCTGCCCAAAAGGCATGTGGCATGAGTTGGTGTCCACTGGAAAAACTAGTGCCCAAACTGCACTGACAGTGCAAATGCCAGGCTGTGGAATTTTTCAGCCAGGCTTTATCTGTCCTGTGGAGAGGAGCAGTAGGAGACAAGAAATAAAGTGAGTGCACCATTGAGACCATGATGTAGGTGTAACTTCGCCAGTTAGGTTTCAAAAGTGCAGATGAACCTCTCTGCCAGTCCATTGGAAATGGGGTGGAATGGTTCCACATGCACCAAAGCTTTGCTGTTATCTGCACAAAAACAGTGAAATTCTGCTGATGTGAACTGAGGCACGGATAGTTTGTGTTGATGGCATTGATTGCATTTGTGAAACATACAGAAAACTTCTGCCAGCATCTGTCACAACCATCAAGAGTAGTCCATAAATAGCCATGCGATATGTAGATGATTGTGAGACCACAGGGATGTCATGTCAGACCAAAGAATACACCAACAGGTTGGTGTTGTCTGCTTGCTTTGGCATATCATGCATGCTGCACCCGTGTTAACTTCCCTCCAGAAGATGTGTTGGTGGGCCAACTATTTGATGAGGATCATACCACAATGAGGTTCATGAAGTAATGTAAAGATGCAGTGCTGGAGTGTTTGCGGATTGACTTCTCTGGTGTGGCCACTATCTCCTGGGGCCAATGGGTGTAGGCAACTCATGTCGGTGGTATCACTAGGCCTGAATGTCTGGATGTTCAAGAGTCTTGCGATCCACTGGCCAAACATTCTCCATCAGTCACAAGACTTCTTGGAGGACTGGGTCTCCTGGTGACCAGCATGCAATGACTGCAGTATCAATGGGTAATGAACGCAGACTTCAGGAGCTGCACCAAATTTGTGGTCTTGTCTCTCTGGGAGACAAGACAGGACATACCTGTAGGCATGTTGTGCTGTGGACTGATAATGAATGTTATAGTGATACCCCAATAGGAACAGTGCCCATCTCTGCAGGTGTCACAGGGTCCTGTTCAGAATATAACCATGTAAAATCCTAAGAAACAAGGGAAACTAATTCATTCTGATAGGGGTGACAAAGAAAAAACTCAGACTGAAAATAAAAAGTTTAGGTACGCAACAAATGATGCACGCGAAATAACCAAAAACAAAAATGATCTATAGATGCACTGGAATATAAATGGCTTAGGGGCAGAGCTACCAAATCGTAAATACTCAAAAATCAATGAACTAAAAATTCTGCTTTCAGAATCCGTAAATATTAAAATAATCTGCCTAAACAAACACTGATTAACAGAAGATAGTATAAAAGTATTAAATAGTGTTAATAATTTTAAGGTAGCAGCTAGCTTTTGTAGAATAATCAAATCTTGTAAAGGTTCCTGCATTCTTGTCAATTCTTCTGTAAGTTATACAGTAAGAGATAGTTTTAATTATTTGAATGAAGAGAGCGTGTTTGAAAGTTGCTCGGTTGAACTAAGTGGTCTGAACACACTGGTTATAGCAAAATTCAGAACTCCTGGATGTGCGGTAACAAAAGTGTTCTCAGCTAAATTTGAATGCCTCCTAGAAAAACTCCAGAAAGAAAGGAAGGAAAAAGTTGTTATAGCAGCAGACTTCAACTTAAATGTTTTAGTTGAAAGCAATGATTCCACAAAATTTTGTGACTTAGTTCAGAAATCTGGTTTCAAGATAATTTTTTCTGAAGGCACTAGGGAAAACAGCAGATCAGTGACCTGCATTGATAATATTATTACTAACTACAAATTTGACAGTGGAAATAAGCACAAATACTGCTTAGACTTGGGTATTTCAGATCACTCAGCTCTGTTTATTGAGCTCCCAAAAGGAAATAACCTAAAGCCTCCAGAAGTGTATATAAAAAGGGATCTCAGTAAAAGTAAAATGGATTTATTCCACAGTAAATTAAGTATAAAAAGCTGGCCTGTAGACCACAATAGTTCAAGCTCGATAAACTATGACAAATTCTTAAATTGTTTCTTAGAGGTATTTAATGAATCATTTCCTCGTAGATATAAGCAAAAGAAAGTAAATGGTAAACTCAAATGGATTTCAACAGGAATAAAAATTTCTTGTGGCAGAAAGAGAGAGCTCCACAATGAGTTAAAATCAAACAGAAATCCAGTTGTTGTTACTTACGTCATACAGTATAAAGCTGTATTTAGGAAAACAGCCAGAACATATCCCTTAAACAATTTGAAAAAATCACCCAAAGGGATGTGGAAAAAGAAATATTGTCTCTAAAAAACAAAACCTCACATGGGTGGGATGAAATAACAACATCTGTAATCAAGTGTGTGTATGATATTATTTCTCATCCATTGTCAATTATTATATATCAGTCCTTTGAACAGGGATGCTTTCCAGATGTATTGAAATATGCTGAGATCAAACCTCTATTCAAGAAAGGATTGACAGAAGATATGGGGAATTACAGCCCTATCTCTTTCTTGCCGGCCGTCTCTAAAGTGTTTGAAAAGATTGCAGCAAAACAAATTAATAAATTTCTTACTATAAATGATATAATTTTTAAAATCCATTTAGGATTCCAACAGGGTAAAAGCACTGTGAATGCTATAAATGAGTTTATCCAAAAAATGTGCTCCATGTTAGATAAGGATAGAAAGGTCACAGGAATATTCTGTGATCTAACTAAAGCTTTCGATTCAGTGAACCATGCATTACTCCTCCACAAATTACAGATGTTTGGAATCAGGGACACTGCTTTAAAATGGTTTAGCTCTTACCTGTCAGGTAGGAAACAAAGAGTAATTTTAACTTCAAATGGAACCAATTATTCCTGAGACTGGAAAACAGTTCCCCAAGGAGTTCCACAAGGTTCGATATTGGGTCCCTATCTGTTTCTTTTTTACGTAAATGACCTACCACTAGCTATTGATGTTCATTCAGTCTTATTTGCTGATGATACATCAGTTCTAATTGAAAATGAGCTATCTGAAAATATAACAGAAAAAGCCAAAAATACTTTAGAAAAACTCGAATCTTGGTTCTATCAAAATAGACTAAAACTAAATGTAACTAAAACCAAAATGATGCAATTTGAAGCTAAATCAGTAGAAAGGACTGAAATAAAGGTAGCTTGCAATGATCAGGATATCACAGAAGCAAACCACGTGAAGTTCTTAGGCCTAAATCTTGACAAAAATTTAAATTGGAAGGTACACATAGATTACTTAGCAAATAAACTGAACAACTTAGCATTTGCAATGTGTATTTTGTCAGGTGCCACAAACATGGATACCAGAAAGATAGTTTATCACTGCTACTTTGAGTCAGTTATTCGTTATGGCATAATCTTCTGGGGAAATTCAGCAAATGTCACTAGGCTCCTAGTATTACAAAAGAAAGTAATTAGAAATGTGTGTTGCAAAAAAAATGGGAATCCTGTTGACCACTGTTAAAAAATTTAAAGATACTATATATCCCCTCACTTTACATCTTTGAGATGGTGGTGTTCCTATATAAAAATCAACATACACTAGACACTTCCCATTTTGACCACAACTACAGCACTCACCACAGAGGTAACTTCAAACTTCCAACACATCGTTTAAAACTTTATGTCCAAATGCCAGAGTATATGTGGTTAAAAATTTTCAATAAAATAAAAGGCAGTAATTTATTTAAGATGGAGCTTGGTTCACTGGAAATATTGCTCTTTACTCTTCTGTTGGAAAAGTGTTATTATTCTGTCGATGAATTCATTGAGGACAGCTTCACAGTCTGAACACAGGGATTGCATTACATATATTATTTTATGTACATGTGTAGCTGTAACTTAGAAATGTAAAATATGATGTAAACTTTTGTGTTTCTCTTAAAAAAGTGAAAAAAGTTTCTTTTGTAAACCTTGCCATGTCTCCTGTACATCAAATAAAATGATTTGAAAATTGTACGTAATGAGATGAATAAATCACATACCACATATCACAAGAGGGTTGAACAATGGCAACAAAGCCTTAGGAGCCATTAACGTGATAAATCACCATCAGTACACAAAGTCGTGAAGTTTTTTCAGTGCAAAAAATGATAACTAAGGCTGGCTTTTTGATTAGACAGTAATTTTTCCGTGTCTGCATTAATATCTTGGGAACAAACACAATTATGAGTTCAGCATTATTGACTGTGTGAGAAAGAACAGCCTCCAAGCTGTAGTCAGAGGCATCTGCCATGACTATCAAGGACTTGGAAGGGTCGTATGCCATCAGGCACATTGGTCAGCCTGTTTGAACTCTCAAAAAGCAATGTAACAAGTGGAGTACCTCATCTTTCTTCCAAAGGAGATGATGCAGTGGGTACAGTGACAGCTGGCACAATAGGTATGAATGTGCTACATCTACACCTATGCCTTGCAAACCACCATGAGGTGCATGGCGGAGGGTATGTCCCATTGTACTAGTTACTAGGGTTTCTTCCTGTTCCATTCACATATGAAGTGTGGGAAGACTGATTGTTTGAATGCCTCTGTGTGCAGTAATCATTCTAATCTTATTGTCACAATCCCTATGTGAGCAATACTTAGGGGAGTGTCATATATTCCTAGAGTCACTATTCAAAGCCAGTTCTTGAAATTTTGTTAATAGTCTTTCTCGGGATAGTTTCTGTCTATCTTCAACAGTCTTCCAGTTCAATTCCTTTGGTATTTCTGTGACACTCTCCCACAAATTAAACAAACCTGTGACTATTCGTGCTGTCCTTCTCTGTATACGTTCAATGTCCCTTGTGTGTCCTGTTTGGTATGGGTCCCACATACTTGAGCATTATTCTGGAACGAGTGATTTGTAAGAAGCCTCCTTTTTAACCTGATTGCACTTTTCCAGCATTCTACCAACAAACCTAGGTCTACCACTTGTATTACCCACGACTGAGCTTATGTGATCGTTCCATTTCATATCCCTACAGAGTGTTACCTCCAGGCATCTGTATGAGTTGGCTGATTCCAGCTGTGACTTGATATTATAGTCATAGGATACTATATCTTTTCATTTTGTGTAGTGCACTATGTTATTTTTCTGAACATTTAAAGCAAGTTGCCAATCTTTGCACCACTTTGAAATGTTATCCAGAACTGAATGAATGTTTATGCAGCTTCTTTCAAGATTGTACTTCGTTATAGATAACTACATCACCTGCAAAAAGCCCGATGTTACTGTCAATGTTGTTGCAAGGTCCTTAATATACAACATGGACAGCAAGGGTCCCAACACACGTCCCTGGTATGCACCCAAAGATACTTCTACTCTGACAATGACTCTCCATCCAGGATAACATGTTGTGTATTTCCTATCAAAAAATCCTCAGCCGGTCACAAATTTCAGTTGGTACCACATATGATCAAACTTTTGACAATAAATGAAGATGTGATATTGAATCAAATGCTTTCTGGAAATCAAGAAATACTGTATCTGCCTGAATGCTTGATCCAAAGCTTTCAGTATGTCATGTGAGATAAGTGCAAGTTGAGTTTCACAAGATTAATGTTTTCGGAAGCCATGGTGTTTGGCATTGAGGATGGCAATCTGTTCACAATACCTGATTACAATTGAGCTCAGAATATGTTCTAAGGTTCTGTAACAAATTAATTCAAGGATATTGGACCATAGTTTTGTGAATCATTGCTACTACCATCCTTGTAAATGGGTGTGATCTGTGCTTTTGTCCAAGAACTGGGCATAGTTTTTTGTCGAAGGGAGCTGCAATAGATTATAGTTAGAAAATGGGTTAACTCAGCCACAGATTCATGTGACAGGGATTCCATCAAGGCCTGGAGCTTTGTTCAGTTTTAATGAATTCAGCTGTTTCTCAACACCACTGACACTAATACTTATTTCATTCATCTTTTCAGTGATACAAAGATTCAATTGGGGCAATTCTCCAGGTTTTTCCTTTGTAAAAGAACATTTTATTATGGAATTAAGTATTTCAGCTTTTGCTTTGCTACCCTCAATTACAATTTCTGTCTCATTTGCTAGGTGCTGGACACTAACTTTGGTGCCATTAACAGACTTCACATACAACCAAAATTTTTTGGGTTCTGTGAAAGATCATTTGACAATACTCTGCTATGGCAGTCATTGAAGGCATCACACACTGCTAAGGCAGTCATTGAAGGCATCACACACTGATCTCTTGATATTCAAATGGGTTTAATTTGGCATCTCTTTATCTGTAGCCCAATGCTTTGTTTTACACCTATTATGCAGTAACCTCTATTTCCTTAGAAGATTCTTTACAGTGACTTATACCATAGAGGTTCCCTCTAATTTGGACTGTTATACTGGGTATATATCAAGCCAGTGTGTGGTCAGCTATTCTTTTAAACTTGAGCCATAGTTCCTCTACATGCTCCTGTCCTGTGCTGAAAGTTTCAAATTCTTCATTAAGATATGACACTATTGATTTTTTATCTAGTTTACTGAACATATATATTTCTTTCCTTGGTTTAGTTGTCCTTTGTACTTTGGTAATCATCGTTGCCACAACTGTGTCATGGTCACTGATACCAGTTTTGACATGGACATCCTCAAAGAGGTCAGATCTGCATGTTGCCATTAGATCCAGTGTGTTTCCATCATGTGTGGGATTCCTAACTATTTGTTCTAGGCAGTTTTCAGAAAAGGCATTTATTACTGTTTCAGAGAATGTCTTACCATGTCCACCACTAACAAAAGGTAATTTTCCCAACGAATTGTTGGATGACTAATGTCTCCACCAATGATTACAGTATGATTGGGGAAGTAACTGAAGTTTTCAGTTACATCAAGAGATGAGTCTGTAATAGTTCAGTTGACCTAACATGAATTTGAGTTGTTTGGCAACTCTGAGGGCCAATGGGTTTTGTGTAGCCTCGATGTGATGCGTAGTAGGATGTATTCCTGATATGCTGAAAACATGTCCCAGATTGTCCACTTGCAGCACGAAGAAGCAGCATTTTTCCTTGTTGCATTTCAGATTAGCCTACTGGAGCACACTGAACAGGGAATCCAAATTGGTGGCTGGATCCTGTGCTTTTTCGCCAGTGACATCGATATTGTCAATATAATTTGCCATCCCTTGAATGTCCCATGTTCCAAATAGCATTGGAATATGGCCAGTGTGCTGGTGATGCTGAAGGGCAGGTGATTGCATCGAAAAAGACCAAATCATTCATTGACCAGAAAGGTTTTGGAAGCTTCATCCAAGGGAAGCTCCAAGTAAGCATCGTATGTTTCAATTCATGCAGAAACCTTACCTCCAGCAAAGTGCACCATGATGTCCTGCACTTTAGGAATAGATATGGTCCCCTGATGTGTGCAATAGTGGTCAGAATTCCTTCTTGCTGTAAGCGATGAAGCTTGTGACAAAGCATTTCACACAGAACAAAAGGAACTTTCTGCACTTAAAAAGACATAGGCATCACCTAAGAGACGTGCTTTGAAGCTGGTAACACTGGTTCATAAATGTGAGAAAATTGAAGTGTAATTTGAACAAAAGTCCTGCAGGTAGAAACTTGGGACAAGTGGCTGGATGTGCTTCATTGAATTGTGGACTACTAAACCGAGAGCATTGAACAGATCCAAACCCAAAATGTTCACGACCCTTTTGTAACACCACAAGGTGTTCAAGGTGAGAGAGAGACTGCTTGGCACTGAATGTGAGAGTTGACCTTTACCTCAATGGTATTTTACTATAATTTTTCAACTGCTTATAAAGAGGTTGTGGTGTAGGGAGGCCCAGGTGGCAGTATGTTTCCCTATCAACAATAGTGCTTGAAGCTTCAGTATCAATATGAAAGACAACAGGGATAGCGCTAAAGGCCAATTCCAACCTATGAGATGTAGGGAGGATGGCCTGGACACGCAGGACATCAGGACTGCAGACACAGTCAACATAGTCTGAATCAAAATCCCTGTTGTCTAGTTGGGCACAATTGGCATTCATGTTGATTTAGGATTGGAACACTTCAACTTCTGTCCATTCTTACCACAGGCAGTACATTCTGTCCTATGAAAGCAGCATTGCTGGCACTGCTGTTTTACAAAATTGCTGCATGAATCCACTTGCGGCAACTTTGCCACAGGAAGGTTTGTTCAGTGAATCAAACTGACCTGACGGATGGTGCTGAGTCAGGGTCCAGCAGGTTGGGCAGGTGGCAAACACCTGTGATGAGTCCTGCAGAGCTGCCAATGACTTTACGGACTGTTCAAGTGCCCAGATGAGGGGAAAGTGTGCACTTAAGGAGACGACATTGAGCTTTAAGAGACTTTTATGGAGTCCTTCGATTGCAGAGTGGACCAGGATCATATCTCTAACTGGCAGTTCCACATGAGACTGTTTGCACTGAGTATTAGAACTCTGGAAAATGCAATCTCTAGAGGAGCCTTGCAAACAAGCTATCCACTCCCTTTACAAATGTTAGTTTTGTTTATGGTAGCTGTAGCTAAAAAAACTTGTTGCAGGGAGCTACCACATGCACTTGGACATCAGACTAGTCCAACAAACACAATTTTAAACATTCATAAGGCAAAAAATGAGATTCATCATCAGGATTAAGCTGCTGAAAAAGGTAATACATTTATCCTCCAGTGTTTGCATTAAAAAAAAAGTGTGTTCCTGGACATCGTCTGAGGTCCCATGGGAATGAATGCTCTTTGAGGCAGATGGTGCATTTGGCATATGGTTCTGTGTTTTTGTCAAATGCCTAGAATGGTGCAGGTGCCATTTGGAGTTCCTTTACCAGTCAGCCGAAGTGAGACAAATGTATGGTGATTTCCAGTAGTGGTGATGGCAGCCATCTTCTCTAACATCAGCTCCTGAGACTGGCAACAGACAATGGGACTTGTGTATTCACGTCTGTAGATGTAGGCATGTTTGCACAAGAGCAAACATTAGTCCACAAGAAATTTGCAAAATACATGAAGAGGCACTACCTACCTAGAACAAACCACAATCATGCAGAGTGAGTCCACAGAGAGTCCAGAGAAACTAAAGCCTAGGTATACAATGAGAAGTAAGTTTATTGAAACAAATGTAAAACTTCAATCTTTCTTACACAACACAAGAAATAGTTCACAGTAAAGTCAGTTTCTTTGAAGTGAGTGAGATGTCTAAGTCCAATGGACTGTCAGCCACAGAAAACTGAATCACAATTACTAGAGTCAAAGTTCTGGTTGATGAGGAACTGATTGTCATTAATTAAACAGACACTGCTTCATCTAAAAATATCAAAGTCACAGAGGTCCATACTGTAGATGTCAAGTCTCAGCGTAGCACTATGACAACTGCTGGGGTCTCCACATAGCATAAGAGGAACTGAATCACAATTACTAGAGTCAAAGTTCCGTTTGATGAGGAACTGATTGTCATTAATTACACAGACTCTGCCTCATCCAAAAATATCAAAGTCTCAGAGGTCCATATTGTAGAGACCAAGTCTTAGCATAGATCTATGACAACTGCTGGGGACTCCACATAGCATCAGAGGTGAAGATCCCAGCAAGTAGCCTGACGTCAAGCAACAGGAGGAGGAGGAGGTTAGTGTTTAACGTCCCGTCGACAACGAGGTCATTAGTGACGGAGCGCAAGCTCGGGTTAGGGAAGGATGGGGAAGGAAATCGGCCGTGCCCTTTCAAAGGAACCATCCCGGTATTTGCCTGAATCGATTTAGGGAAATCACAGAAAACCTAAATCAGGATGGCTGGAGACGGGATTGAACCGTCGTCCTCCCGAATGCGAGTCCAGTGTGCTAACCACTGCGCCACCTCGCTCGGTGTCAAGCAACAGATTGCGGCATGATGCCAGAGCTCCTCTGTGGAGAACTGACTAGCCACAGCTGCGTGTTGACCTAAATATTTTCAAGCATCAGGCTAGAGTAAGACATATTTTTGAGCATGTGATCCAGTGGAAGCAGGCAGGTCCATGCTGACTGTGGCCTCTTGGAGTGCTGCTGCTGCCATCTGCTGGCAAGTTTTGCACTTGGAACTGCAGAGGCAGTGTTTGCCAATGTAGTACCTGTGACCTTCGGCATAGGCCACCCATGGTGCAGTGCTGTTATGCTGGGGGCTACAAGCCCTAACAAGGTTTATAAATTCCAGGAATTCCAGGAAAAATTTAGGTATTGTTTCATCCAGGTAAAGAATTTTTAATTTTATACTTTTCAGTTAAATTTTTGAAATTTTGATGGGTAATAACTGATACTCTAACTAAGAATTTTACTTTACCGCACTACTGCAGAATAATACTGCAGCAGTAATATGTAAACCAGGAAATAACACCAAAATAAAACTTCAGTTGCAAAGAAAATTTGTGCCATTTATGACAACAAAATGCAGTGCACGCAAATGTCTGACAACAGCAAAGTGGCTCAGAGGATTTAGGATGTGAAGACGATGTAACACTTTGTAACAACAAACTGCTTTCTGTGAGCGTGATGTCACAACTATTTACATTTCTAATAGGTCATGGAAAAATATTGCAAATTGTGGTTTGAGAAGCATTACTTTCAAAGTAAATTTCCTTTTACACAGGATCAGTTATGTTATGCATGAGAATGTCTGATGAGTTTTGTAAATTATGGAGCATTTGAATCTCACTCAAAAGTTAACACTTTGAGGACCAGCCACTTCAAACAATTTTGGGCCCTGAAGACAAGCTGTCTGTGCTGTTACTTAAAATTATACTGGAAAATTAAGTCTTTTATATATCTTAAAGACTATCACATACTAAAAAGACTCAAGATTCAAAGTTAATTTTTCATATTTATTTTAGCTCTTTCATAGGTAACAGATTATGCAGACGAATGGAAAAACTGATAGACGTTGACCTTGGGGAAGGTCAGTTCGGATTCCATAGAAAAGTTGGAGCACATGAGGCAATACTGACCCTATGACTTATCATAGAAGATAGAGTAAGGAAAGGTAAAATGTTTCTACCATTTGTAGACTCAGAGAAAGCTTTTGACAAGGTTGACTATAATACTCTTCTGGGAGCACGCAGATGAATAGTTGCGTGTGCACAGTACAGGGGCAGCGGCAAAGACTCTAGTGTGCATGTAATCATTTACTCTTTGCTTTGCATTTGTTTTATCTTAAATGTTCTATGTTAATGTCTGGCTCATTGCTTCACAATAA
Organism: Schistocerca nitens; assembly: GCF_023898315.1. Taxonomy (NCBI): domain Eukaryota; kingdom Metazoa; phylum Arthropoda; class Insecta; order Orthoptera; family Acrididae; genus Schistocerca; species Schistocerca nitens. Next base: position 85,274,891 of record NC_064621.1, on the reverse strand, counting down.
AGTTGAACATTAAGAATACGAATGAGTCTATCATTAATAGAATGGAGCTACGTAGTGGTTACACTCTCTTTCAAATTCTGAAGGTGGCAGGGGCCAAATACAGGGAGCAAAAGGCTGTTTACAATTTTTACAGAAACCAGACGACAGTTATAAGAGTCGAGGGACATGAAAGGGAAGCAGTGGTTGGTAAGGGAGTGAAACAGGGTTGTAGCCTATCCTCAATGTTATTCAGTCTGTATATTGAGCAAGCAGTAAAGGAAACAAAAGAAAAATTTGGAGTAGAAATTAAAATCCATGGAGAAGAAATAAAAACTTTGTGGTTTGCTGATGACATCGTAATTCTGTCAGAGACAGCAAAGGACCTGGAAGAGCAGTTGAATGGAATGGACAGTGTCTTCAAAGGAGGATATAAGATGAACACAACAAAAGCAAAATGAGGATAATCAAATGTAGTCTAATTAAATCAGGTGATCCTGAGGGAATTAGATTAGGAAATGAGACACTTAAAGTAATGGATGAGTTTTGCTATTTGTGGAACAAAACAACTGATAATGGTCGAAGTAGAGAGGAGATAAATGTAGACTGGCAGTGGCAAGAAAAGTGTTTCTGAAGAAGAGGAATTTGTTAACATTGAGTATAGATTTAAGTGCCAGGTTTAGACAAGAAGAGAATAGAAGCTTTTGAAATACAGTGCCACAGAAGAATGCTGAAGATTAGATGGGTAGATCATGTAACTAATGAGGAGGTACTGAATAGAATTGGGGAGAAGAGGAATTTGTAGCACAACTTGACCAGAAGTAGGGATCATTTGGTACGACATGTTCTGAGGCACCAAGCAATTACCAATTTAGTACTGGAGGACAGCATGGAGGGTAAAAATAGAAGGATGTAGGGTGCAATAGTTACTCAGAGATAAAGAAGCTTGCACAGGATAAAGTAGTATGGAGAGCTGCATCAAACCAGTCTCTGGACTGAAGACCACAACAACAACAACAAATTATGCAATGACAATGGCAGACATTATAATTATGACTTAAAAAAAAGTGAGGTAAGTTCTTGAGCAATTCCACATGTAATTGGCTTTTTTGTGGAAAAGTCGAAGTGCTTGCAGAACATATATTCAGTGAAGTAACCCATGAAATGTTCTTCAGTACACAGCAGTGAAATTTATAGTTGTGCATGTCAGAAATATTCAGCTGCTGAAATTTAAGCTGTGCTCTTAGGATCCTGCTTAACCAAACCATTGAAATCGGATCCTTCAGTCATCAACCAGACTCATCTCCCGATATAATCAAAAACTTAAGAGAAAACCTTAGTTCACTTGTATGTAAGTTCCGCAGTCATCCCCTAGTCATTGGTGGGGACTTTTAATCATCCAAAAATTAATTGGGAAAATTACTGTTTTGTTAGTGGTGAGTGTGATAAGACATCCTGTGAAACATTACTAAATGCCTTCTCTGAAAACTACATAAAACGTATAGTTAGGAACCCCACTCATGATGGAAATATATTGGATCTAATGGCAATGATAGACCTGACCTCTTTGAGGATTCCACATTGAAACTGGTACCTGTGACCATGATGTCGATATGGCAACAGTGATTACCAAAGTACAGAGGACAACAGAAACAGGAAAATATGTTTATGTTCAGTAAACTAGATAAAAAATTGCTAGTGTTGTATCTCAAAGAGGAACTTGAAACTTTCAGCACAGGACAGGAGCATGTAGAAGAACTATGCCTCAAGTTTAAAGAATAGTTGACCATGCACTGGATAGTATAGCTACGAACCAAGAAATACCAGTAACAGTAAACTCTGTGTGTTCCACCAAAACTTCAGTGGTCTCAGAAACACACTGGAGCTTCTAAATCTTGACATTATTGACACTGGATCTGTAAACCATATACAAGTAATATGTCTTACATAACACCAAGTGGCACTGCAATGCCTCAAACTGATGGATACTCATTGGCAGCCAGCTATTTTAGATCCATAAAGGAGAAAGGAGGGACTGCAATCTATGTTAAAACTAATGTAAAATATAAATCCCTAGACAGAATTACTTACAATGTAGATTCTCACTGAGTGAGGTGGCGCAGCGGTTATCACATTGGACTTGCATTCGGGAGAACGACAGTTCAATCCCGCATCCAGCCATCCTGATTTAGGTTTTCCGTGATTTCCCTAAATCGCTCTAGGCAAATGCCGGGATGGTTCCTGTGAAGGGCACGGCCGACTTCCTTCCCCATCCTTCCCTAATCCGATGAGACCGATGACCTCGCTGTTTGGTCTCTTCCTTCAAACAACTCAACCAACCCAACTAGTGTAGATTCTTACTTTGAAGTCTGTGGAACCAAAATTACTACAAATAATAAGTCAGTTATAATTTTGGCAGTTTACAGGGCCCCTGCAGGGAAAATATGTATCATTCTAAACCATATGCAACAACTTTTGAACCAAATATATTCCAAACACAAGAATTTAATTATCATGGGTGATTTTAATATTAACTTCTCAACTACAAACAGCAGTAGAAGAGAACTAGAACACCTGATGGAATCATTTAACCTAATTACAGTAGTTAACTTTCCAAGAGCCTAATTAATAATGTATTCCTGGACAGATACAGAAGCAGCAGTATTATTGTAAGTCAAATACTTAATGGTCTGTCAGATCATGATGGTCAACTGCTTACAGTAAATATCAAATTGTGTGATAAAGCTAAGCACTCCTTTAAAACTGTCAGGTCAGTCAATAATGATAACTTAGAAATCTTCAACCTTCTCTTACAGCAGATTGAGTGGACCCCCGTATTTATGTGGAGGAATATTAATCAAAAATTTACTCTGTTCTCTAATGAGCTTGTGTCATTATTTGAAACTGTATTTCCAAAAATTATCTTGAGAAACAATCCTCAGGCCTCAAAACAGAAACCCTGGATTACTAAAGGGATCAGAATTTCCTGTAGAACAAAAAGAAATTTATATGAAGCCCAAAGGTTATCCCATAAAAAAGGAGGACTATAGATTGTACTGTAATATTTTAAAAAGAGTAATTAAAAGTCCAAAACTATGTACACAACATCTGAAATTGATAAATCAAACAACAAATCAGAAACCATCTAGCATATTATAAAAAGGGAGAGTGGTAAAAAAGTAGAGTGCATGACTGACATAGAATTAATTCAGGATGGAGATATTGTAAAAAATACTTAGGAAGTTGCTAATATCTTCAATAAACATTTTTTATCAGCTGCAGAAAAAAATGGCTGTGAAGGCTCAATGGATGATGCGATAGCCCTTCTGCATAAAGCTAACAATGCCAGAGTTTGCCAGAGTCAGGTAACCCCCCATAACAATTAGTGAGATCAATAAGACAAACAGAGAGATGAAGTCAAAAAACTCTTGTGGGGTTGATAATATTTCAACTAAGATACTCAAGCACTGTCGTGCCTATATAAATGCTGTCTTGTGTTACATTCTTAATGAATCCCTAAAACAAGGTACTGTTCCACTTAGATTTGCCTTTCAAAAAAGGTGAAAAAACAGATGTAACAAACTACTGCCCAATATCCCTGCTAACAAGTTTTTCAAAGGTCCTCGAGAAAATGGTATAACTGGTATACCAGAGAATTGTTAATCACCTGAACAGCCATAACATTCTCAGTCAATGCCAGTTTGGTTTCCAGCAAGGCCTATCAATTGATGATACTGTTTTCTCTTCCAGCAATCAAATTCTCAAATCTCTTAACAGAAAATTGGCACCAATTAATCCTATGTGACCTATCCAAAGCTTTTGACTGTGTCAACCACGAAATTCTGCTAAATAAAGCAGACCACTATGGATTAGGTAGAATAATGGGAACATGGATTAAATCCTACCTTATAGATAGGAAACAAAGGATAATAATTACTGATAGTAGTGGAATTCTAGCTTTATCCAGGTAGGATACACTCAACACTGGAGTACCTCAAGGCTTGGTACTGGGACCCTTACTGTTTCTTATATTTATAAATGACCTCCCACAAAGCATTACGGAACAACCAGGAAACATCTGCGAACAATGCATTTGATGACGTTCTGAAATGGTTTAACTGTAATGGACTCTCTCTAAATATAAAAAAAACTCATTATGTACAGTTTCAGATGACACATAAAGAACCAGGGGATATAAATATAGAATGTAATGGACAACAAGCAAAGCACATTGACTCAGCTAAGTTCCTCGGTGTGTATGTAGGCTGCAAGCTAAATTGGTCGAACCATATCCTAGATCTAGAAAAAAGGCTACATTCTGGAACATTTGCCTTATGCGTAATTGCATCAACCACACATAAGGAGGCCATAAGAGCTGCTCATTTCAGATATTTCCATGCACTTTTGGTACGGAATCATGTTTTGTGGCAACCAGCCCTTGGCATAAAAATTTTTTATTGCTCAGAAGAGAGCTATACGTATCATGAGTAATGTGCAGCCAAGGCACTTTTGCAGGAATCTGTTTAGGGAACTACAGGTATTTACAATGATGATGATGATGATGATGTTTGGTTTGTGGGGCACTCAACCGCACGTTTATCAGCGCCCGTACAAATTTCCAACCTTCGCGCAGTCCAACCTCACCACTTTCAGGAATGATGATGAAATCATGAGGACACCACAAACACCCAGTCATCTCGAGGCATATTTACAATGATATCGCAGTACTTATACTCCCTTGTATGTTTCATTAATATAAACCACTCTCTCTTCAAAACCAATAGTGAATATCATGGTCACAACCCAAGATCAAAAGAGGACTTTCATAGTAACCCTTGTACAGAAAGAAATTAAATTATACAGGCATAAAAATTTACAATTCTGTACCCAGTGTCATCAAAAGTCTTGCCCCTGAAACACCAAAGTTCAAGAGCAAACTGAAGGAATACCCAATACGAAAGTCAACCTATTCAATTATTTTTATTATACAACCAAGTAAGCCATGAATGTTAGCATAAATGAAACTATTTGTTGCTGTAATGTTATATTGTTGCTCAAATACTTTGATATTGTTAATCTGAATGTGTACACATAAGTGTTAATTCTGGTGTATGTAATATGTTTTTATTTCTTCTAGTGTGCCATCTTGTTACAATGAGTTTTGTCATTAATTAACCATATTGGGTGCTGCTGTATTGTTAACATTGTAAAAATACTGACTCATTCCATATCCTAGCAACTCCATTGCAGCCGGCCAGTGTGGCTGAGTGGTCCTAGGCACTGCAGTCTGGAACTGCGCAACTGCTACGGTCACAGGTTCGAATCCTGCCTCAGGCATGGATGTGTGTGATGTCCTTAGGTTAGTTAGGTTTAAGTAGTTCTAAGTTCTAGGGGACTGATGACCTCAGCAGTTAAGTCCCATAGTGCTCAGAGCCATTTGAACCATTTGAACTCCATTGCTATCAGGATCAACGGAACTTGCAATAAAATAAAATAGATATGTATCCAGTAAACAGTCCATAATGGGAGGGAACCTCCATGATATACAGTTGCTTAAAGAAACTTTTAAAGAAATAGAGATACACAACAGGTGTAATCCAATGTGTATGGCTATAGATAGAGAAATGCTGAATGAAACACATTTGGCTGTCAAGAGAGCAATGCATGATGGCTTCAGTGACTACCATAGCAGAATATTGTTGAATGCCAATCTGAGTCTACAGATGCTGAAAAGGTGTGCTCGTGTTTCTTACATCTTCTTTCAGTTATTAAATGTAACATAAGAATTGTTTCTATTCACTGAAGCCACTCTGGTTATTATGAAGCACATAACATTTTTCCTTTTTTTCCCCACCTAACTGTTGTATAATTGTTAGTTTTAAAACGGGAGATGCCATACAGATTATGAGTTATTCTCAGCTGTAACTGCTCATGTCCTGTTTGCTCTTTGTGTGGATTAAGCTTTTTTGAAAATCTAATAGTGGATCAACAGTTGACAGATATTGCAAAAAGTCAGAAAAATCACATTTCTTGCCATATTTTCATATTGTCCCTAGTGTTTCTAACTTCCTTGTTTCTCTCTTGCGTGGGAGTGTGCCCTTTTATTTTCTGGGTGAAAGAAATCCTGCTTCTGCAAACTTTTGTTTCTTTGCCTGCTTATTTCTGGTAAGTAGAATTTTTCTATTTTTATTTGCATGCTGTTTACTGTGAGTTTAATGGATGTGTACATACAGTTGAATATAATTTCTTCCATTTTTTTGGAAAGTATCTGAAACATAAATGATTTTCTTTCTCTATAAAAAATGTGTTGTGTAGAACTGTAATATACTCAAAACTCATTATATTGTTTGAAATGAATTTTACATACTCTATATCATGTGTAAGCAGCATAGCGGACATGTTATCCTATGCTCGTTCAAGACGTAATCGGACTTACATTTGCAAACCAGAATCTGGTTGTCAAGGAAGAGGAATATTTATAACCAGAAGTTTGAAAGAAGTCAAACTGTTTGACAGGGCAATCTGTCAAATCTACATATCGAAGGTTTGTTTTCATTCCTTTCATTTGGTTGTAAATAGTTGAGCATAAAATATAAAATTTTGGTTTTGATTGTTATAAACTTTTGTATTTCATTCCTATTGTATTTTTAAAGTACTTGTTTAATTTACTACTGATATACATTAGGACATTTTTAACTTTGTAGTTGGTTGATGTGGGTTTGTTGTCTTACTACAGTTCTTGCAGCTAATTACTTTCTCAATGTGACATCAAATAATAGCTATGAACTATAATTTTGTATCTTCAGTGGGAGGTGACTACTGTTGCTGCAGATACGTGGCAAGATGAATTTATAGGTGTTGCAGTGGTGTAACTGGCAGAGGTGTTACTAGATTACTGCAGTTATTAATTTGTAAAGTCACAATCTTCTAGTGCTTGTGATATCAACAGGGGTACTTTTACACCATCCCTAACTCTTCACTCTGACACCACCTGTCCCTCAGCGTTATTGTGCATCTGATTCATACACATTCTGAATCTCTGATGTTTTCACATTAGAAACAGTATTACAGGAATGGGATTAAACAGTGAAGGTGAGTAGAATGTGCTATATGTGCCAGTAGATTGTTTGCAAATGCTGAATCAGCTGCTAAAATTAATACTTCAGGGGTAAATTATGCTGTCACAAAAGTCTTTGGTCACCTACCAAACAGCATCAAAAGCCTGACAGATAGCCAACTAACATTTAAAAATAAATTAAGAGAATTTCTAGATGACAACTCCTTCTACTCATTGGCTGAATTTTTAGATATAAATTAAGGGGGATAAAAAACTTAAATATTAGTGTCATGCAATATTTTTTGTAATGTAATATCTTGTACAGACATCTTTTATTAACCTGATACATTCCACATCATTACGAATTGTCATATTCATGATCTATGGAACAAGTATTAATCTAATCTAATCTTTGTTATAACAGTGATGATATACTGTTCTTGACTTACATTAAAAATGTCTGGATGTACTTCTTACTCAGTATGTGTTAATGCTCTTACACAAAATCGAGTAAAAATGACTGCTACTTTTATCACAACTATTCTCAGTTTTTGTTGTTCCACCAGTTCTCATTACAGATTTATGTAAATTTACACTAACACAAATCCAGAAAGAAAATAACTATTTGTGTAAAGAATTTTATAGCTTTTTAGCAACAATCTACACTCCCAGAATTCAGGTAATTTACGAAAGCATTGACCAAAATGCACTTATTCTTTTTTGCACCAGGTGTAGTATCTTGTTTCTGCCACTGAACTGCAGAACTACATCCTGAATATTGCAGTGGGATGTAAAATTTGATCCCTTTATGTCTCATATTGATATGTTATAGATTAAAAGTAGTAGCATACAATCGTAAAATTTGAGGAGTGCTTTTCATTATCATAAAAATATTTTAAAAAGCAAAGTGATAGAATGCCAAGCAACATTTTAATGATTACTTTTTAACAGCTTTTAATTTTGGCTTCTGGTAAGGATTCTCTCCAGACTATTTCAATCAGTTTTTTGCAAATATTTATCAATCAAGGTACACACAGTGATGGTTGCTTTGAATCAAGCAACAATAAGGCAAATATGACCTCCGTGTTATAGCTACTATGTGACTTTTCCTCTTAATCCTTTATAGTCCTATTTACTTCATCCACTTCTCTTTTATCTCAACCCTGTTCCAAAAGCTAATTTTCCTGCCATGGGTCATCCAGTAACTTGTGGTCATTCTAACTTCACTGTTAAGGTAGCAGTGACATTGGAAGAGATATTTTGCTATTACAGTAAAATGAACAATTCAGACATTAGTCTAAGCCTCCCCCCCTCCCCCTCCTTCATGCTTTATGTAAAATCTGGTGTTAATGTCCCTTAATGCATGGTAGTATACTCTGATGTAAAAATGCACAGTCTGTGTATGGCACTTGGAACATACTAATGTCATTAGTTCATATTTCAACTTATTACATGTCATTTGCTGACCACAAATCTCCTCTTAAGTTATCTAATAATCTACACTCAATTTTAATACGTTTGCAGTGTAAATGGTTCATCAGTGTTTTCTTTTTTTATGTAATGTCATCAGACAACTATCAAAATATGCTATTTCATTTTAGAAGTCTCATACACACTTATCATAATTTGTTTCATACATGATTGCTGTGACATGAATGCTGAGCAACCTAATAACAGATATTGATCAACTTAACTTCAGTTCAAAACACATCTCAAAGGAAAGTTTTTTTTTGTAGAAAAAGATTATCCAAACTATGTGTAGGGTTCCCCCAGGAGCATCCTGTTGTACTCTTGTTAAGAAACTTTGTAATATATTATGCTGGTGTATGAGTTCAAAACATTTTGGTTTTGCATGTTGCTGTGGGTGTATTTATCAATTGTTGTTTTTTGTTTGTAGTTCACTGTTGCTGTTTGAGTTTTCATATTGTCATTTTGTCATTTGAAGATAGAGAGTGAAGGTGTGGATGCTAGAAAATGGAGTGCCAGTGGAGAAATCTGAACATTTCCAACATATTCTTCTGTTGAGTTCAATAGAAGGGTGAGAACAACAGTGGCCGGCAGAAACAGTTGTGCCATGTGTGGGGATAATGCCATTGGACAGAGCACAGCAAGAAAATGGTTTTCTCATTTTAAGGATGATTGTTTTGACTTTAGTGACTCTCCACATTCGGGAAGACTTTCAGAGCTTAATTAAGATTGTTTAAACATATTAATCCACAATATTCCATGTCAGTGTACTCAGGAAATGGCAGATATGATGAACTGTGATCATTCCACCATTGTGTGAGATTTGCATGCCAAATGGTTCAAAAATCGGTTGTAGGTGTACCACTTGCTGTAAGCAAAAGTCACAAAAATCAGCAGATGGCCATACGTGCATCTTCGCTTGCTTGCCATCAATTGGCTCATGAAAAACACTACTAATCTTATCCTGTATTGTTACTGGTGATGAGAAATGGTTCTTTATGCTAATATAAAGAAAAGAAAGAAATAATGGAGTCCAATTAAAGAAGCAAGTCTGTGTATGAAGACCTGTGCACGTTTACAAAAGATATTGGGAACAGTGATGGTGTGGTGTACTATGAATTGCTTCCCCAAGGTGTAACCATCACTGATGACATTTACTGTGAACAACTGAGACATATTGCAGATGCAATCAAAGAACAATGATGAGGAAAACTGCTTGAAGTGATGCTGCTCCCTGATAACACACGCCCAGATTCTGCTGGACTGACAAAAAACACTATACAGGAGTTGGGTTTGGAAGTAATTCCACAATTGCTTTATTCACTTGATCTTGTACCTTCATATTTCACATTTTCTGCTTTCTTTCAAACAACCTTCAAGGAACTTTCTTCCTGGATGAAAGTGCACTCCAAACATGGCTTGGCAAGTTCTTCACTTCAGAGCCACACGATTTCTACAGTCACAGAAATGAACAGTTATCCCAGCATTGGCAGACTGATAGTGAAGGAGAATATGTTATTGATGACTAAAGTCTCTCATATGTGTATCTGTTGTATTTATTAAATCTATGGGAAACTGCTACCAAATGATGCACCAACCCAATATTTGTACCCCAATGAGCTTCATGGCAGATAATCCTATCCACCATATGGGATCATATTCTGGGGTAACTTGTCAAACCAAGCAAAAGTTTTTAGAATGCAAAAGTGTTTAATAAGACTAATTTATGGTGTAAATTCAAGAACATTCTACAGAAACCTGTTCAAGGAACTGGGTATTCTAACCACTGCTCCTCAGTATATTTACTCCTTAATTAAATTTTTCCAGTTAATATTTCTCCATCTCCAACCAATAGCACAATACATCTTATCAATACTAGGAATAAGAACAGTCTACATAAAGACCTAAAATCTCCTTCCTTGGCCTTAAAAGGGGTTCAATATTCAGGAATACACATTTTTCAATAAATTGCCAGCAAAAATTAAAATCTTGGTTTCAGATAAAACACAGTTTAAACAGATTTTGAAAGACTTCTTGGTAGGAAACTCCTTCTGCTCCATAGATGAATATCTTAACAGGGACTGTTAGACCAGGTTAAGTAAAAATGCTGTTAGCCTTCAGTTTCGACAGACATTGCTCACAACAGTCAAGATTAGGTATTATTAAGGTAATTTATTAGAAGTGCATAACTATGTTTCATTGTGACAGTGTATTAATTCTGTAAATATTAGCAGTTCCAGTTCACTGTAATATATCCACATATCTTGACTGTCTCCTGACAAATGTTCAGGGAAGTGAATATTATATTCAGATGATCTATGTTTTTTTATCTTATAGTTCCTGACATCTTCCACATCCACAATAATCATCTCATTTTTGGGTCTATGGAATGAAAACTGAATCTTATCTAATCTAATCTCCATAATGTCAGTGATATGTACTGTGATCATAATACAAGAAGGAATACTGAACTCCACTATGATTTCAAAAAGCTAACAAAGATACATAAAAATTTACAATATTCCAGTATTAAACTAGTTAATTCACTGCCAAGTAGCATCAAAGATCTACACAATAACAGTGCATTATTTAAAAATAAAATAAATACCTATTTATTTGATATAACTTTCATTCATTAGATTTTTTTAAACAGAGACATATAGAATTGTTGTTATTCTTATATTTTCATTGTTTGTTATGAATTGTTGAACAGTATGTGCTAATCTGTAATCTATGGATGAGGCACTTAGTGGTAGGCAGGCACATTTAAAAGGCTATTGAAAAACATCAACTTTCAGAACAAAGTGTGTCAGGAATGGGTGAAGATACTGTAGTGCTGCACATGTAAGTTGCTGAGACATGGCGAGGACTGGATGGTGGGTTACTAGATGCGCCATCACGGGAGCTGTGTTGGACTGTATTGGGAGGGGGGGGGGGGAGAAGGAAGCAGAGAAAGATGGTAAAGAACATGCAGGTGAGCTGCTGGGGGAACAGAAAATGTGTGTGGGGTTGGAGTGTCTACAGCTTAGTTGGTAGACTACGTGGCTGTTTTCACATGTCCCTGCCTTTGAAGAAGGGGTTGCCTGTACCTGTGACAGGAGTGGTATAGTTGATAGTGTGAGGGTGTATGGGATAGATCTTTCATCTAGATCATTTGTAAGAATATAAGCCTTCGGGCAAGAGGTTGGGAGAAAGGATGGTATGGGAACAGACAAGGAGATTGCGTTGTTTGAGCAGGTGGTGGACTACATCTATACAAAAGATTAGAAGGACACTGGGGAGCTCACCTTCATAGCATTTACCCTCTCTCTGCTTCAGTGTTTGTCGCCCAGCACAGCTCTCTCAATGCTGCATGTAGTACCTAGTAGCCCACCATTCTGTTCCTGCAACATCTCTGCATACTGTCACAGGCAGAACCACAGCATCCTCCCTCACCCCAACCCTACTACACCTCCCATTCTGTGCTCCACACCTTTTCTCTACCCCCACTACACATCCTAGCTGACATTTCTACTTACCTCAGTTGTGCTTGGAGAGGTGAGGTGTGTGGTTTATGTGTTTATAAATGTTTGTATGTTTGCGCGTCATTTGATGATAGGCTTTGTCCGAAAGCTGATGTGTTCAAACAGTCTCCTTTTAAATGTGCCTGTCTGGCACTCAACATCTCCTCTGTGTCATGATTAGCAATTTATCCTAATTCATATTGAACATCTTCACTTGTAAAAAATTCATACATTATCATTTAGGAAAAGAAAATCTCGACTAACAGCTCAGCTGAAAAATTGTCCATGTTACAAAACTGTTAAGTCTTTCATGGCCACTTTTTGACAAGATGCCTGTTGGTTTCTCTCTCAGATTCTTCGGCTGACATTTGTTTGTTGATTTTTCTGACATTTTGCCCTAACCTGGCATTGTCAAAGCTTCATCCTCCATTGCTAGTGATGAACAGGGGTTGAGCTCACAGCCGCAGATTATATGTACCTGGTGTGCTAACATCCAAGGGCTTTTCCATGGTCATTTCGCATGTAGTTCTTCCCTTTCTACCTGCAACAGTCGTTTGCTGCAGGATGGCAATCCAGGATGTCTTCACCTTGAGGCTTTCTTTTCTTGTTGAACCTATTCTCATATTTGTGGATATGTATAGCTTCTCTGAACAAACAGGTGTGATAGCTCTTCTCTACAGCAAGAACTTCCATGTCAGCAAATTTTACTATGTTGTCGGTCTCACACAGCGCGTGCTCTGCCATGGCTGATTTGTCCACCTGCCTCAACCTGCAGTGCCGCTTATTTTCTGTGACCCTGGTGTTGACTGATCGTCTAGTGATTCCAACATAAACTTTTTTGCAGGTTCATGGTATGTGATATATTCCTGACATTGCAAGTGGCTCCCTTTTCACCATTGTTGATCTGAGACACTCTGATTTTTTTTGTTGGTTTATAAATAGTCTTTATGCCGTATTTGTGCAACATACAACTGATTCTGTCTGTCACTCTGGAAATGTATGGCAGGAAGGTGGTACTTGACATTTATTTTTCCAATGTGTCCCTTTGTCAAGTTTCTGACTTTTTTTCACAACCTTCATACAGGGTGTTACTTTTTTCAGTGAGCTGAGGCATTCTTTCCTCTTCTTTAAGACCACATATTAGAAACCAGTCTCATCAACTATAACATTGTTTCCAAGGAATGGCTTGTGCCTATGTAAAGCCAAATGGTAACAGGTCAGCAAAGATAAACATGTGGTTATTTGCTGATTTTTGTTGGTGTTGCTTAACACATGTGGTACCCATGTACCCAAGTTTTGTACAGTGGATGCAAATGGCATAAAATGGTTGTGTGATCACATTACCTAATCTGTGCCAATTTGCACATTGTTTAGCAAAGATTTTTGTCACCCAACTGATTTAGATTCACCATACAAGTTGAATTTTCCTCCCCAGAACTGAGAAAATCATTTCAATGTCATTATCTCAACAAATTCTTCCCTCCCATATAAGCCACAAATTTTTCTCAAGGCTTCTGCCACACATCTTCGACTAAACTCATAGAGTAAGATATGACAGAATTGTTCATTTTTCTGCACTTGGCACTTCATACTTATTAGCCTTGAAAATGACCAAGTCCAGCTGTTAGCAAGATACAAGCTCCTGTTCACAACAGTCAAAATCCAAAAAATTCAAACTGGAGAGAGAGGGGGATAAGAAGTCTTGCAAAGAAGTGATGGCAATCTTATGAAGCACGATGTAGCTTATGCACCAATCTAATAAATCAGCATAGACGTAATACACTGAAGAGCCAAGAAATTGGTGCACCTGCCTAATATCATGTAGGCTCCCTGCGAGCACGCAGAAGTGCCGCAACACAATGTGGCATAGGGTTCACTAATGTCTGAAGTAGTGCTGGAGGGAACTGACACCACAAATCCTGCAGGGCTGTCCATAAACCTGTAAGAGTATGAGGGGGTGGAGATCTCTTCCGAACAGCACCTTGCAAGGAATCCCAGATTTGCTCAATAATGTTCATGTCTGGGAACAGTGGAAGCGTTTATATAGTCAGAAGAGTGTTCCTGGAACCACTCTGTAGCAGTTATGGACGTGTGGGGTGTTGCATTGTCCCTCTGGAATTGCCCAAGTCTGTCGGAAAGAACAATGGACGCAGATGATCAGACAGGATGGTTACATAACTTTCACCTGTCAGACTCATATCTAGACATATCAGGGGTCCCATATCACTCCAACTGCACATGTCCCACACCATTACAGAGCGTCCACCAGCTTGAACAGTCTCCTGCTGACATGCAGGGTCCAACATGTACACATCCATCTGCTTGATACAATTTGAAAAGAGACTCGTCCGACCAGGCAACATGTTTCCAGTCATCAACAGTCCAATATCGGTGTTGCCGGGCACAAGCGAGGCATAAAGCTTTGTGTCATGCAGTGATCAAGGGTACACGAGTGGGCGTTCGCTTCCACAAGCCCATATCGATGATGTTTCATTGAATAGTTCATACACTGACACTTGTTGATGGCTCAGCATTGAAATCTGCAGCAATTTGTGGAAAGGTTGCACTTCTGTCACATTGAATGATTCTCTTCAGTCGTTGTTGGTTCCATTCTTGTAGGATCTTTCTCAGGCCACAGCAATGTTGGAGATTACATGTTTCACCACATTTCTGACAGTCACGGTATGCTTGTGAAATGGTCGTATGGGAATATCCCCTCTTCGTCCATGCCTCGGAGATGCTGTGTTCCAGTGCTCATGTGCCGGCTATAACACCACATTCAAACTCACATAATCTTGATAACATGCCATTGTAACAGCAGTAACCAATCTAACAACTGTACCAGACACTTGTCTTACATAGGCTCTCCTGACTGCAGCACCATATTTTGGCTGTTTACATATCTCTTTATTAGAATATGCATGCCTATACCAGTTTCTTTGGCACTTCAATGTAATAAAGCACCGATAATAATTGTAGTAATACGTCAGTAATAATGATAAAAACATATTTCAGCTAGGGTTTTGCTAGTATGTAGCTATAAATATAACTTTGCCTTTAAAATCCTGTTTGATGCAGGTTGTGTTGTGATTCTGGTAGACTAGGAGATGTTCAATTTGTGGCAGTCCTTTCAGGTATCATAATTTACCAGATTGGTTGTACATATTGAAATATTCATACTGAAATCGATTAAGGGCCTTCTAAGTGAGATATGGAAGGTGGAAGCCAGCAAAGGGAGCCTCCTTCACCTCTAATAATGGGGCTCTGAACTTGCCTTCGCCACAGTTCCATTGGTGTCATGTGGCGGCCATGCAGTGGATGGCATAGATCAGCAGGGAGGTGCTCCATGGCCACTGTAATGAGGAACAGCACTCTCCAAACCAATCCATCAGCCATTGCCCAGACTGTGGCAGCCTATTTTACCACAGTTATTACAACTACTCAGATGCAAGTTTCCAGTACCGTATAACCATTGTTGAGAGGAGCAGTTTGGACTTCCAGTCCACCACTGAAGATTACCATTTTCCATATGGGAGCTGGATTCTGCATTGTCTGTGGCTCATGACAGATTTCCTGGTCACGACAGAATCCATTACAGTATGCTGTGGCACCTCACGAGTCGAAACAAAGACATCGTCCTCACACATTTTAAAGCCATTTGAGTGTCAGGTCACTTTCCCAACTCATGGCAAGAGACAGTTTTAATTCCTCTTTTAGAACCTGGGATAGACCTTAATGCCTGAGTAGTTACCATAATGTTGCCCTCACTAGCTGTGAGTTAAGGACCTTTGAGCAAATGAGCAACTGCCATCTTATCTGAAGCTTTGAATCCAGGCAACTCCTTTGTCACTTTCAGTATGGGCTGATGAGGTATCACTCCACATTTGCTAACTTGGCCCTCCGGATGGCGGGTATACAACAGGTTTTCCTGCACTGGCACCATCTTCGAGGTATATTTTTTGACATCAAGGAAGCCTGTAATACTACTCGGAGGCATCTTATCCTCAAGCTGCTTCACAAACGGGGTTTTCATGGTTGTCTTCCCATTTTTATTCAGTCCTTTCTCTCACCACTGTATTTTCGATATTGTGTCAGTGACATCTTGTCTTACCACTTTGAGGAGGAGAACCTGCTCAAGGTAGCTTTTAAATGTGACTGTCTTTGCCATAGCTGTTAATAGCATTATGTCAGTATGAAAAGTCTTGTCCAGTGTTCTTTGTTTGTGGATGACTTTTCTGTGGTTTTCTCTTCTTCAAGCCTTGCAACGACATGTTATCAGTTGCAACTAACTCTTCAGTGTTTGGATGAATGAGTGCAGAAGAGTGGTTTTAAGTTTTCAAATGAGAAAACTGTGTGTGTCTGTGTGTGTTCTTCTTAACCATTCTTATTCCATTTTAAACTTTCCTGAGTTGAGGGACTCTGTTCTTAATTTTAAATACACACTGAGGTTTCTGGGCCTCATATTTGACTCTAAGCTAAAGTGTTTGCCACATCCTAAGGACCCGAAAAAACAGTCCCTTAAGGCTCTAAGTGTTTTAAAATGTCTTAGCCATAGTACATGGGGAGGGGGTGGGGGGAGGTGGCAGGCAGGACTTGTCTGCTCCAGTTGTGCAGAGCATTTGTGCGATGATGTCGTCTAGATTACAGGTGCACGGTGTATGGGTCTGTGAGATCCTCTTACTTAACGATGGTGTACTGGTGGACATGGTGCACCATGAAGGGATTTGCTTGGCCATTGGGACATTCAGAATGAGCCCCATACCAAGCTTCTGTGCAGAGGCTTGTGAACCACCACTTCACATCAGGTGGCACCTACTTATGGTGCGCCAGGCATATAAAACACTGTCCACACCATACACACCCTCATATTATACCATTGCCCGGCCTCCAATGGAAAGGCTTCTTCATGGCTCACAACAGGCAGCCCTATGCGATTCACACACAGGATTGCCTTTAGACATGGGTGTGGTCGGTCTTAATGTTTTAGATCATGGTTGGAGAAGATTTCCAACTTTGGTTCCTCTGGTGGCCCAGACTTATTTTCGACTTGACCAATTTTAAGAAGGATAGGACACAAGATTTTACATTCCAATCTCTGTTTTTTAACCATCTAGATATGCGTCATAGTTTCACAGTAGTGTACACTGATATCTCCAAACAAGGGAATTCCCTTGGCTGCTCTGTCATGTTTGCCAACCATGTCATCAGGATTTGTCTTCTTGATGAGTATACCGTTTTCTCAGCAAAGCTCCACATGGTCCGGAAGGCACTGGAGCAGATGCGACATATTCAGGGCAAATGATTTCTCATTTGCTCTGATTCCCTCAGTGCCTTACAGCTGTTACAGAATCTGAATTCAGTTGAGAAGGTGACCCAGCTGACATATGACCAACTATACTTGCTCCAATGACAGGGAAAGCAGATGTCATTCTTCTGGGTGCCAGGTCATGTAGGGATATGGGGAAATGAACAACCTGATCAAGCTCCCAAGGAGGCCTGCAGGGAACAAGATGTGGCACAGTGTGCTATCCACCTTGCAGACTCTCATTTCTGCACTACACAGGAAGTTCATGCAATTGTTATGTGAGGAATGGCTGATGGTAACGGACAATAAGCTGCGGCTGGTGAAGTCAGCTATCTGGTCGTGGCGTTCCTCTCCTGCCAGGTTCTGGGGGGGGGGGGGGGGATGAAGTGACCATCTTACGTCTTCACATTGGGCACTGTCTGAGAGGGTCCCCCATTTTGTGATGCTTGTGGTGTGCACATCTCTGTAAGGCATATTTTAACAGAGTGCATTTTATACCGTGAGGCAAGGCCAGAAGCAAATATTGGTGGGGATCTGCCCTCCATTTTAGCTGATGATGAGATGAATGTACCTAAGGTTTTAAAGTTTTGTGATGTGTCTGGACTCTGGCCTAAACTTTTAGGCTGGAGGTTTTAGTGTGTTACAGAATGGCTGGCTCCTCCTTTTTTATTCTTGCGGTCAGCCAGCAACATCTGTCTGCTGTATTGTTTTAGCTCATTATACCACTTTCTTCCTGTTTAGTTAATGTTTTAATATTGACATGATTAATTATTGACATGACATCATTCTATGCTTCTGTGCTAGTACATACACAGTTTTCTAATTTTTGTTACCTTTATTTTATGTGTTGTTTTATACTCCTGTTTAGTGATTTTACTGACACTTGTCTCAAACTGATTTTGTGCGGGTGCTGAAGACCTTTCTGTCATGCGCCCATACCAACATATCCAACCGTCCATCCATCCAGAACACTAATTTCGGAAATCCACTCTGTGGATTCTAAGAACTCATCAAGCCTTTGATGTTACCATGACAGGGTGTCTGCGATTATGTTTTGTTTACCCTTGATATATATGATTTCAAAACTGAACTGGTGAAGTATGTGCACCACTTGGCTAACCTTCTATGCAATAATTTGCACATCAATAGAAAAGGAAGTGCTTGATGCTCACAGTAGACTTAATTGTGCTTGCCCCATAAGTGGTACTCAATTTCTTAAATGCCCATGTAACCCTGAGAACCTCGAGCTCTGTCGCATTATAAGAACATGCAGATTCAGGAAGGGTTTGACTTGCAAAACTGATTATCTTATGTGTCGGCTCCCATCATCTTCAGTGATGTGAAATAAGCATGCTCCTTATCCTTGTGAAGAAGCATCTGTACTCGGACAAAAATCCTGTGACACATTGGGGTGGAGTAGTATGCCTGCATAAAGTAAGGTTTTCTTTATTTTGTCAAAGTCTGCTCAACATCAATCAGTCCATATCCATGGATTGTTTTTCCTCAAAAGATTGAGCAGTGCGCCAATATGCAATAACTGATCTTGAATGAATTTCCTAAACAAAAGAAACCAAACCCAAATATGCCTTGAGTTGTTTTTTATTCTGCTGTGGTGGGAAATGTTTGAATGCATCAAGTTTTCCTGGATCAGGTCATGTACCCTGTGGTGAGATAATATGACCCAGGAATTGGACCTTTTCTTTTCCAAACTCCCAACTTTGTTAAATTAACTGTGACCCCATATTTTGCAAATTGGTATAATACTTGTGCCAAAACCCTCACATGTTCTTCCCATGTGGGAGTAGCTGTTAACATGTCATCAACATATAGAGTGACTCTCCTGAGGAATTCTGGTCTCTAAACTTTGTCCAGTGTGGAAATGAAAACATTTGCACTCACATTTCAAGCCAAAAAGCAATGCACAAAATTCATAGCTTCTGCCCCAACACACAAAGGCTATGTACTTCCTGCTATCTTCAGGTAATGCTATTTGCCAATATGACACTTTAAAATCAACTATTGTGAGGTATTTAACATTGTGAAATTTCAGTATTGTTCTTCAAGGTTGTCAGGGTGTGTCCTGACAGGAACAATGATTTTGTTTATACTTCAGGTGTCAGGCACAAGCCTGATGCTACTGTTGGGCTTGGTGATAGCTAAAATAGGGCTACAGTATGGGGATTAGGAGGGTTGTATGATCTTCCAATTTATCATCCTTTCAATTTCTTTCCTCACAGCTTCTCTTTCTGCCCAAGGAATTGGATATGAAGAAAAGCAGAATGTTTCGTGTGGGTAAATGTCCATTTCATAGTTGTAACCCTTTATTACTGTGGGGCACCTTCTAAATATTTGCACATACTGAAGTATTACTTCTTGTAACACCTCCTTCTTATCCTCTGAAAACAGCTAGATTCACTTACCCTGGTTTGGACAGTCTCCGGGTTCATGTCTTCTTTAGGCAGTTGCTCACCCCTTTGTGTATCAAGAAACAGTACTCTGGTATCAGTGTATTTTCAGTTGTGCTGGTTTTAATTGAATTTATGACACATTTTTCCATGACCATAAAAATATACTTTAAAGAAAACTGGGTATTAATGCCTGAAGTTTAACTGCTTTTGACTAGCTCCCCTCTGCAGTCAGCATACGACAATTCTGCACTGGAAAAGTTAGTGCATGACATAGTCTTTGCAGCTTGTTAAACAGATCTCGTGATATTTACATTTGTCAATTCACCCATATCTAGTACCACGGGTACATCCATATCACATATCCAGGCATTAATTACAGCTTCCAATGACTCCTCATTATCCTTACCTAAATTGTTTACATCTTCCTGACACAGTTCTTCTTTCATGTCGACCCCTTGGTCATTGCTGAGAAAGTAATTTGGAATAAACTGCATACCCACGCCACTTTTATTGGTCTGTGAATCAGAGCTTAGTGCAACCTGTTTGAATTTTCTCCTGATTGGTCGGGGATTAGCCTCTTCATTGTGAGTAACTTTAGCTACTTGCAGTTGTGGGTTTGACCTTACCAGTTCATTTCCTATATTGCCCTGGAATTAAATTCTTCTTTACCTTGACCACCACTGGATGTATGATTGTTATTCCATTGACTGTAATTGCCAGGTGGAGGACTGCCGGATGGTCTGTGTGCGGTCAGTTCCTGCCAGTTATTGTACAGTTATTGCCACCTGCAGAGGGTGCATTGTGAATTTGTTGGCCACATCCCCTCTGTTCGGTATAAACCACTCTATTGTAATTCTATTTGTGATTTCTTTTGAAACCTCATTTGTACTTTTAGTTTCTCCAATTACCATAATTATTTCTTGTATTACTACTGTTGCACAGGGCATACAGATACCAACCATGTTGGATATTGCTACCATTGCCATTCTGTTGTTGACTATTTTGCAGAGGTGCTGCGTATGAATGTTCTGTGATTGTGATGGTCCCTGTTCATGTATTAGGTCAGTTGAGTCGAGTACAGATAAGATGTAGCCTATATCATTTTCAGGTGTAGTGATCAGATTTTCCCTGATACGAACAGGCAGGCGACTTTTCAGTATTTTCAATGTTTCCACATGGGAAACTGGGTTTGTCCAATACCTGGTTTTGTTTAAGTATATTTCAAAATACCTCCTCAGTCTCCCCTGTTTACTACTGATTGATGATGGCTTAAAACCTCTGCTGGATGGCTATGGACCAATATTTGTCCAAAAAGGTCCATTCAAATTGCTCATAGGTATGATATCTCTCAGCCATATCTGTTGGTCACAATCAAAAATTACTTTGTGTGTACCATATGACAATCTGAATCTTCTGTGGATCTGTCTAGTTGTGGGGTAACCCACTGTGAAATGCGCTGATAAACGCTACTGGACTTGTTCTCTTACCCTGTGTTGAAAAAATCAGAAATTACCTATGAAGGAGCAGACACTCACCCACTAATAAGTAGACAAACATGTAGTGTTGTCTGTTGCCGCCATGGCATTGTTCGGTTGCACATTATTATACTCTGGATATGTTTGTGCTGCTGGTATTGACAGTGGCAGTGGTTGTTGTATTTTGTAATTTCTTTCATCTTGGTCTGAAGGGCTGGTAACATGTGGTTCTTACCACTATTTATCCTGCCCAACTGAACTCGAATGCTTGCTATTGGTGTCTCTCTTCTGACATCTGTAACCCTACCTAAAACCTCTTTCCTCATTACCTTAGCCAGCTTTCTATCAACATGCCGGCGCTTTCATTTGGTGAGTTGCATCATCTTGATGAGACTGACTGTTTTTTGTTCCTAATCTTGTTCTATATTTTCTATTTCGAAATAAAATACGGAGAATTATATTTGTTGTTGTTGTTGTTGTTGTTGTTGTTGTGGTCTTCAGTCCTGAGACTGGTTTGATGCAGCTCTCCATGCTACTCTATCCTGTGCAAGCTTCTTCATCTCCCAGTACCTACTGCAACCTACATCCTTCTGAATCTGCTTAGTGTATTGATCTCTTGGTCTCCCTCTACGATTTTTACCCTCCACGCTGCCCTCCAATGCTAAATTTGTGATCCCTTGATGCCTCAAAACATGTCCTACCAACCGATCCCTTCTTCTAGTCAAGTTGTGCCACAAACTTCTCTTCTCCCCAATCCTATTCAATACCTCCTCATTAGTTACGTGATCTACCCACCTTATCTTCAGCATTCTTCTGTAGCACCACATTTCGAAAGCTTCTATTCTCTTCTTGTCCAAACTGGTTATCGTCCATGTTTCACTTCCATACATGGCTACACTCCATACAAATACTTTCAGAAACGACTTCCTGACACTTAAATCTATACTCGATGTTAACAAATTTCTCTTCTTCAGAAACGATTTCCTTGCCACTGCCAAATACATTTTATATCCTCTCTACTTCGACCATCATCAGTTATTTTACTCCATAAATAGCAAAACTCCTTTACTACTTTAAGTGTCTCATTTCCTAATCTAATCCCCTCAGCATCACACAATTTAATTTGACTACATTCCATTATCCTCGTTTTGCTTTTGTTGATGTTCATCTTATATCCTCCTTTCAAGATACTGTCCATTCCGTTCAACTGCTCTTCCAAGTCCTTTGCTGTCTCTGACAGAATTACAATGTCATCGGCGAACCTCAAAGTTTTTACTTCTTCTCCATGAATTTTAATACCTACTCCGAATTTTTCTTTTGTTTCCTTTACTGCTTGCTCAATATACAGATTGAATAACATCGGGGAGAGGCTACAACCCTGTCTCACTCCTTTCCCAACCACTGCTTCCCTTTCATGCCCCTCGACTCTTATAACTGCCATCTGGTTTCTGTACAAATTGTAAATAGCCTTTCGCTCCTTGTATTTTACCCCTGCCACCTTCAGAATTTGAAAGAGAGTATTCCAGTTAACATTGTCAAAAGCTTTCTCTAAGTCTACAAATGCTAGAAACGTAGGTTTGCCTTTTCTTAATCTTTCTTCTAAGATAAGTCGTAAGGTTAGTATTGCCTCACGTGTTCCAACATTTCTACGGAATCCAAACTGATCTTCCCCGAGGTCCGCTTCTACCAGTTTTTCCATTCGTCTGTAAAGAATTCGCGTTAGTACGAGGGCGGTTCAGAAAGTAACCTCCGATTGGTCACAGTGCGGGTTGTGGGGGGAGTAGCGACGCCATCTGTGCGTTCACGCACTCAACAGGTCAGTCAGCATCAAGCCGTGGTCGAGTGAACGTCGTACCTGCGCTAGTTTAGTTTTTGTGGCAGTTTGAAATGTGTGCTGCAATAGAAAACCCTGCCAAATGTGAAGTGCGTGCTGTCATAAGGTTTTTTACAGCCAAAGGATATTCTGCAGCAGCTATTCATCGTGAGCTTTGTGCCGTGTACGGACCAAGAGTTATGAGTGAAGGAGTTGTCCGTGAAAGGGTTACGTTTATTTAAAAGTGGACGAGAAAACGTTCATGTTGAAGAGAGGAGTGGTAGACCATCATTGGTGACTGACGAACTCGTTCAGACAGTTGATGCAAAAGTTCGTGAAAATCGACGTTTCTCAATGTCGGAGTTGTCTACTGGTTTTCCACAGATTTCTAAGACTCTCTTGTACGAGATAGTGACAGCAAGATTGGGTTACCGTAAGTTCTGTGCACGATGGGTGCCGAAAATTCTTACCGACCACCACAAAACTCAAAGAATGGCCTCTGCATTAGACTTTCTGTCACGTTATGAGGACGAAGGAGAACCATTGTTAAACAGAATCGTGACCGGTGACGAAACCTGGATTAAGTACGTGAACCCTGAGACAAAAGAACAATCAAAGATGTGGGCACATTCAAATTCGCCTACCAAACCAAGAAAAGCCTCGCAAGATTTTTCTGCCAGAAAACTGACGGCAACGGTGTTTTGGGATGCCAAAGGGGTGTTGTTGGTTGAATTCATGGAATGTGGTACGACCATTAATCAAGACGTGTACTGTGAAACAATAAAAAAGTTATGACGGGCTATACAGAACAAACGCCGTGGTATGCTGACTTCCGGTATCGTTTTTTTGCCCGATAACGCCCGTCCTCACTCTGCTCGCAGAACAACGGCCCTTCTTGAGTCCTTCAAGTGGGACGTTATCAACCATCCACCTTACAGCCCAGACCTGGCGCCAAGTGATTATCACCTCCTCATGCATTTGAAGAAATGGCTCGGGTCACAGCGGTTTGATGATGACGAAGAGCTCAAAGATGCGGTCACAGGCTGGCTCCAGGCACAAGCGGGTGATTTTTATGCAGAAGGAATTTCAAAGCTTGTGAAGAGATACGATAAGTGCCTCAATCGCTATGGAGACTATGTAGAAAAATAGTGCAAAGATGTAGTTGTAAGATGTATATATTAAAATATTTTTATTTAACTTGGTGTATTTTTTTAAATCAACCAGAGGTTACTTTCTGAACGGCCCTCGTATTTTGCAGCTGTGACTTATTAAACTGATAGTTCGGTAATTTTCACATCTGTCAACACCTGCTTTCTTTGGTATTGGAATTATTATATTCTTCTTGAAGTCTGTGGGTATTTCGCCTGTCTCATACATCTTGCTCACCAGATGGTAGAGTTTTGTCATGACTGGCTCTCCCAAGGCCATCAGTAGTTCTAATGGAATGTTGTCTACTCCCGGGGCCTTGTTTCGACTCAGGTCTTTCAGTGCTCTGTCAACCTCTTCACGCAGTATCTTATCTCCCATTTCATCTTCATCTACATCCTCTTCCATTTCCATAATACTGTCCTCAAGTACATCGCCCTTGTATAAACCCTCTATATACTCCTTCCACCTTTCTGCCTTCCCTTCTTTGCTTAGAACTGCGTTGCCATCTGAGCTCTTGATATTCATACAAGTGGTCCTCTTCTCTCCAAAGGTCTCTTTAATTTTCCTGTAGGCAATATCTATCTTACCCCTAGTGAGACAAGCCTCTACATCCTTACATTTGTCCTCTAGCCATCCCTGCTTAGCCATTCCTGCTTAGCCATTTTACACTTTCTGTCGATCTCATTTTTGAGATGTTTGTATTCCCTTTTGCCTGCTTCATTTACTGCATTTTTATATTTTCTCCTTTCATCAATTAAATTCAATATTTCTTCTGTTATCCAAGGATTTCTATTAGCCCTTGTCTTTTTACCTACTTGATCCTCTGCTGTCTTCACTACTTCATCCCTCAGAGCTACCCATTCTTCTTCTACTGTATTTCTTTCCCCCATTCCTGTCAATTGTTCCCTTATGCTCTCCCTGAAACTCTCTACAACCTCTGGTTCTTTCAGTTTATCCAGGTCCCATCTCCTTAAATTCCCACCTTTTTGCAGTTTCTTCAGTTTCAATCTGCAGTTTTTTATATATATATATATATACCGATCGAAAGCGCTGGCAGGTCGATAGACACACAAACAAACACAAACACACACACAAAATTCAAGCTTTCGCAACAAACTGTTGCCTCATCAGGAAAGAGGGAAGGAGAGGGAAAGACGAAAGGATGTGGGTTTTAAGGGAGAGGGTAAGGAGTCATTCCAATCCCGGGAGCGGAAAGACTTACCTTAGGGGGAAAAAAGGACGGGTATACACTCGCACACACACACATATCCATCCACACATATACAGACACAAGCAGACATCTCACAAGCAGACATATTTAAAGACAAAGAGTTTGGGCAGAGATGTCAGTCGAGGCGGAAGTGAAGAGGCAAAGATGATGTTGAATGACAGGTGAGGTATGAGTGGCGGCAACTTGGAATTAGCGGAGATTGAGGCCTGGTGGGCAACGGGAAGAGAGGATATATTGAAGAGCAAGTTCCCATCTCCGGAGTTCGGATGTGTTGGTGTTGGTGGGAAGTATCCAGATAACCCGGACGGTGTAACACTGTGCCAAGATGTGCTGACCGTGCACCAAGGCATGTTTAGCCACAGGGTGATCCTCATTACCAACAAACACTGTCTGCCTGTGTCCATTCATGCGAATGGACAGTTTGTTGCTGGTCATTCCCACATAGAATGCATCACAGTGTAGGCAGGTCAGTTGGTAAATCACGTGGGTGCTTTCACATATGGCTCTGCCTTTGATCGTGTACGCCTTCCGGGTTACAGGACTGGAGTAGGTGGTGGTGGGAGGGTGCATGGGACAGGTTTTACACCGGGGGCGGTTACAAGGATAGGAGACAGAGGGTAGGGAAGGTGGTTTGGGGATTTCATAGGGATGAACTAACAGGTTACGAAGGTTAGGTGGACGGCGGAAAGACACTCTTTGTGGAGTGGGGAGGATTTCATGAAGGATGGATCTCATTTCAGGGCAGGATTTGAGGAAGTCGTATCCCTGCTAGAGAGCCACATTCAGAGTCTGGTCCAGTCCCGGAAAGTATCCTGTCACAAGTGGGGCACTATTGTGGTTCTTCTGTGGGGGATTCTGGGTTCGAGGGGATGAGGAAGTAGCTCTGGTTATTTGCTTCTGTACCAGGTCGGGAGGGTAGTTGCGAGATGCGAAAGCTGTTGTCAGGTTGTGGGTGTAATGGTTCAGGGATTCCAGACTGGAGCAGATTCGTTTGCCACGAAGACCTAGGATGTAGGGAAGGGACCGTTTGATGTGGAATGGGTGGCAGCTGTCATAATGGAGGTACTGTTGCTTGTTGGTGGGTTTGATGTGGACGGACGTGTGAAGCTGGCCATTGGACAGGTGGAGGTCAACGTCAAGGAAAGTGGCATGGGATTTGGAGTAGGACCAGGTGAATCTGATGGAACCAAAGGAGTTGAGGTTGGAGAGGAAATTCTGGAGTTCTTCTTCACTGTGAGTCCAGATCATGAAGATGTCATCAATAAATCTGTACCAAACTTTGGGTTGGCAGGCCTGGGTAACCAAGAAGGCTTCCTCTAAGCGACCCATGAATAGGTTGACATACGAGGGGGCCATCCTGGTACACATGGCTGTTCCCTTTAATTGTTGGTATGTCTAGCCTTCAAAAGTGAAGAATTTGTGGGTCAGGATGAAGCTGGCTAAGGTGATGAGGAAAGAGGTTTTAGGTAGGGTGGCAGGTGATCGGCGTGAAAGGAAATGCTCCATCGCAGCGAGGCCCTGTACGTGCGGAATATTTGTGTATAAGGAAGTGGCATCAATGGTTACAAGGATGGTTTCCAGGGGTAACAGATTGGGTAAGGATTCCAGGCGTTCGAGAAAGTGGTTGGTGTCTTTGATGAAGGATGGGAGACTGCATGTAATGGGTTGAAGGTGTTGATCTACGTAGGCAGAGATACGTTCTGTGGGGGCTTGGTAACCAGCTACAATGGGGCGGCCGGGATGATTGGGTTTGTGGATTTTAGGAAGAAGGTAGGAGGTAGGGGTGCGGGGTGTCGGTCGGGTCAGGAGGTTGATGGAGTCAGGTGAAAGGTTTTGCAGGGGGCCTAAGGTTCTGAGGATTCCTTGAAGCTCTGCCTGGACATCGGGAATGGGGTTACCTTGGCAAACTTTGTATGTGGTGTTGTCTGAAAGCTGACGCAGTCCCTCAGCCACATACTCCCGACGATCAAGTACCACGGTCGTGGAACCCTTGTCCGCCGGAAGAATGATGATGGATCGGTCAGCCTTCAGATCACGGATAGCCTGGGCTTCAGCAGTGGTGATGTTGGGAGTAGGATTAAGGTTTTTTAAGAAGGATTGAGATGCAAGGCTGGAAGTCAGAAATTCCTGGAAGGTTTGGAGAGAGTGATTTTGAGGAAGAGGAGGTGGGTCCCGCTGCGACGGAGGACGGAACTGTTCCAGGCAGGGTTCAATTTGGATGGTGTCTTGGGGAGTTGGATCATTAGGAGTAGGATTAGGATCATTTTTCTTCGTGGCAAAGTGGTATTTCCAGCAGAGAGTACGAGTGTAGGACAGTAAATCTTTGACAAGGGCTGTTTGGTTGAATCTGGGAGTGGGGCTGAAGGTGAGGCCTTCGGATAGGACAGAGGTTTCGGATTGGGAGAGAGGTTTGGAGGAAAGGTTAACTACTGAATTAGGGTGTTGTGGTTCCAGATTGTGTTGATTGGAATTTTGAGGTTTTGGAGGGAGTGGAGCTGGAAGTGGGAGATTGAGTAGATGGGAGAGACTGGGTTTGTGTGCAATGAGAGGAGGTTGAGATTTGCTGGAAAGGTTGTGAAGGGTGAGTGAGTTGCCTTTCCAGAGGTGGGAAACCAGGAGATTGGATAGTTTTTTGAGGTGGAGGGTGGCATGCTGTTCTAATTTACGGTTGGCCTGTAGGAGGATGCTCTGAACACCTGGTGTGGATGTGGGAGAGGAAAGATTAAGGACTTTTATTAAGGATAGGAGTTGATGGGTGTGTTCATTGGCTGAGTTGATGTGTAGGTGAAGGATTAGGTGGGTGAGGGCAATGGATTGTTCATTTTGGAACTGGTATAGGGACTGATGGAAAGAAGGGTTGCAGCCAGAGATGGGAACTTTAAGTGTGAGGCCTTTGGGGGTAATGCCAAATGTCAGACAAGCCTGAGAAAATAGAATATGGGAGCGTAATCTGGCTAGGGCAAAGGCATGTTTGCGGAGGGAATGTAAATAAAACTTAATGGGGTCGTTGTGGGGGTGTTGTGAGGGTGACATGGTATTAGAAGGTGGAAAGTGTAAAATGAGGCTGATATGAAAATGAAAATAAAAATATATGGGGAGAGATAAAGGTGAACTGGAAAGTAACTGGAGATCTGGTGTGAAAAAAGGCGAGAAGGTGTTGGTTACAGCTGGGCTATGTTGGACTTGGGTTGGTAGACAACGATGTGCGCAAAGGTTAGGTGGTTGTGTTGACGCCAAAACACGTTAAAGGACGGAGAAATTCAGGAAAATTTCGAAAAACTGCGTGTAATATATTAAAAGGAATGGTTTTGTGGTGGCAGATTATGAAAATGAGGCTAACAATTGTCTGACGAAGAAATAATGACGTTAAAACCTGTGGGAAGCGGATAAAAATTATCAGTGATGTGCGAAAAACGGAAATGGAAATAAAGCGAAAGTTATTAGAACTAGCCGAAATGGTTGTTTAAAAGGTGAAAGGAACTGTTTGTGAACTAGAAATGGTGGATTTTATAGCGTCGGTAGTGTTGAAAGCGGCAAAAAAATTTTTTTGGTTACGGTTTGGAAGTGGGTTACGTATTATTGAGTATATATAGGCGGGATAAAATTGTATAGCAGATTACGGTAAAAAGGAGAAAGTAAATACAAAGTGAACCTACTGGCAAAAACAGAAAGAGAAAATAAGACGACAGAAAAGATTTCGAAATGCAACAGTGACAATAACAAACGTAATTCCTTGAAGCTCCGGCTGGACACCATTCCACATCAAACGGTCCCTTCCCTACATCCTAGGTCTTCATGGCAAACGAATCTGCTCCAGTCCAGAATCCCTGAACCATTACACCCACAACCTGACAACAGCTTTCACATCTCGCAACTACCCTCCCGACCTGGTACAGAAGCAAATAACCAGAGCTACTTCCTCATCCCCTCGAACCCAGAATCCCCCACAGAAGAACCACAATAGTGCCCCACTTGTGACAGGATACCTTCCGGGACTGGATCAGACTCTGAATGTGGCTCTCCATCAGGGATACGACTTCCTCAAATCCTGCCCTGAAATGAGATCCATCCTTCATGAAATCCTCCCCACTCCACCAAGAGTGTCTTTCCGCCATCCACCTAACCTTCGTAACCTGTTAGTTCATCCCTATGAAATCCCCAAACCACCTTCCCTACCCTCTGGCTCCTAGCCTTGTAACCGCCCCCGGTGTAAAACCTGTCCCATGCACCCTCCCACCACCACCTACTCCAGTCCTGTAACCTGGAAGGTTTACACGATCAAAGGCAGAGCCACGTGCACCCACGTGATTTACCAACTGACCTGCCTACACTGTGATGCATTCTACGTGGGAATGAATAGCAACAAACTGTCCATTCGCATGAATGGACACTGGTAGACAGTGTTTGTTGGTAATGAGGATCACCCTGTGGCTAAACATGCCTTGGTGCACGGTCAGCACATCTTGGCACAGTGTTACACCGTCCGGGTTATCTGGATACTTCCCACCAACACCAACACATCCGAACTCCGGAGATGGGAACTTGCTCTTCAATATATCCTCTCTTCCCATTACCCACCAAGCCTCAATCTCCGCTAATTTCAAGTTGCCGCCACTCATACCTCACCTGTCATTCAACATCATCTTTGCCTCTTCACTTCCGCCTCGACTGACATCTCTGCCCAAACTCTTTGTCTTTAAATATGTCTGCTTGTGAGATGTCTGCTTGTGTCTGTATATGTGTGGATGGATATGTGTGTGTGTGCGAGTGTATACCCGTCCTTTTTTCCCCCTAAGGTAAGTCTTTCCGCTCCCGGGATTGGAATGACTCCTTACCCTCTCCCTTAAAACCCACATCCTTTCGTCTTTCCCTCTCCTTCCCTCTTTCCTGATGAGGCAACAGTTTGTTGCGAAAGCTTGAATTTTGTGTGTGTGTTTGTGTTTGTTTGTGTGTCTATCGACCTGCCAGCGCTTTCGTTCAGTAAGTCACATCATCTTTGTTTTTAGATATATTTTTCCCACGTGGAATGTTTCCCTCTATTATATTGATATCAGTAATTTGAACCCAACAATTATGTTTGTTATTGTCACTGTTGCATTTCGAAATCTTTTCTGTTGTCTTATTTTCTCTTATCAATGTACCAACGCTTTCGTTTGGTAAGTTGCAGAATCTTATGTGTGTGTGTGTGTGTGTGTGTGTGTGTGTGTGTGTGTGTGTGTGTGTGTGTGTGTGTACGTACTGCTTAGCAAAAAGATTCCTGTCATCTATTATTTTGGAAACTACAAAGCCCAATTCTTCCTTCCTTATACATTTACATAGTTAGTATCTTCTTGTCCAGCAGGCAAAAATAATTTGAGAATAATCGTATTACCTACACTTATAACACAAGAACGAAAGACAGTTATATGATTCCCATACACCAATTGAAAATACATGCATAATATCCATGGTATATTTGGATGAAAATATATAATAAATTAAGAGGCAGTATCATGAAAAGTAAAGTTGCTACTCACCATACAGCGGAGATGTTGCGTTGCAGATAGGCACAGCAAGAAAACTGTCACAAAATGAGCTTTTGGCCAACAAGGACTTTGCCGAAAAAAGACAACAGGCACACACACTCTAACACAAATGTAACTCACACACACATGACCGCCTCTGGCATTTGAAGCCAGACTAAAAGCAGCAGCACATGATGGGAGGGGCAGTTGGGTGGGGGGGGTGGGGGGGAATGAGGAGGTTAGGATAGGGAGGCGGAGGGATGGCAGTGGGGTACAGTGAAGTGCTGCTGGTGGGAGCATTCAGGGATGAGGTGGAGAGAGAGTAGGGCAGCTAAGTACAGTCAGGAGGTTAGATGGAGGGCGAAGTAGAGGGGGGGGGGGGAGTAGCAAAAAAGGAGAGAAGCAAAACGATTGGGTGCTCGAATGGGAACAGAGAAGGGGGCTAATGGATGAGGACAATGAATAGCAAAGGCTGAGGCCAAGAGGGTTTCGGGAACATATGATATACTGCAGGGAGAGTTCCCACCTCCGCAGTTCAGAAAAGCTGGTGTTGGTGGGAAGGATCCAGAGGGCACAGGCTGTGAAGCACTCATTGAAATGAAGAACGTCGTGTTGCATGGTGTTTTCAACAATGAGGTGGTCCAGTTGTTTCTTGGTCACAGTTTGTTGGTGGCCATTCATGCAGACAGGCAGCTTGTTAGTTGTCATGCCTACGTAGAATGCAGGTGGTGGTGGGAGGATGTATGGGAGAGGTCTTGCATCTAGGTCTGTTACATGGATATGAGCCATGAGGTAAGGGGCTGGGAGCAGGGGTTGCATAGAAAAGGTGCAGCAGGAGATGGGTATTTAAGGCCATTTGGAGGGATTTCATGAGCCAAGCAACAATGCAGGACAAGTATTGGGACTGTCTAGGGATAAGGAAACTTTTCTGTATTGACACAGGTGGATGGAGCAAGAATTTTTAGTAGAGAAAAGATGTGTAAAAATAAGTGAATAATGTAGAATATGTCTGAAAAAATTTGCAGGATGTGGGGTATTGCTATGGGCGTCCTCATGACACCATCCTATGCCAACCTCTTCAAGGGCCATCTAGAGGAATATCCTAAACACCCAGAAACTCATGCCCCTCACCTTGTTCAGATTCATCAATGACATCTTCATGATCTGGATTGGGGGTGAGGACACGCTGACCACATTCTTCCAGAACCTCAACATCTTCTCCTCCATTCGCTTCACCGGCTCCTACTCAACCCAACAAGTCACATTCCCCAATGTTGACCTCCACCTCAAAGGTGGCAGCATCAGTACCTTTGTCCACATGAAAAGTGTCAACCACCAGCAATACGTCCATTTCGACAGCTGCCACCTGTTCCATACCAAGAAGTCCCTTCCATACAGCCTAGCCACTTACAGCCATCACATCTACAGTGACAAGTGTTCCCTCTCGAAATACACCTAGGATCCCACTGAGGCCTTTACAGACTGTAGTTACCCTCCCAACCTTGTACAAAAACAGTTCTCCCATGCCCTGTCTTTCCAGTCACCCACCATCTCCCAAAAACCCATCGTCCAGTCACAAGGAGCATTCTCCTAGTGAATCAGTACTACCCAGGAATGGAGCAACCAAATTAAATTCTCCGCCAGGGTTTCATATACTTCTCATTATGCCCTGAAATGAGAAATTTCCTACCCACTATCCTTCCCACCCCTCCTATTGTGGTATTCCGCCACCCACTGAACCTACACAGTATCCTCGTCTGTCCCCAAGCAACCACTGTCCCCAGCCCCTTGCCTCATGGCTCTTAGCCCTGTAATAGACCTGTCCCATACATCTTCCCACCAGCACCTCCTCCAGGCTGGTCACAAATATCTATCCGACCAAAGGCAGGGCTACCTGTGGAACCAGTCATGTGATCTACAAGCTCAACTGCAAACATTGTGCTGCTGTGGGAATGGCAACTAACAATCTGTCTGTCCACATGAATGCCCATGAAAAACTGTGACCAGAAAAAAACTGGACCAGCCTGTTGCCGAACATGCTGCCCAACATGATGTTCTTCATTTCAGTGAGTGCTTCACACCCTGTGCCATCTGGATCCTTCTCACCAACACTAGCTTTTCTGAATTGTGCAGTTGGGAACACTCCCTGCAATATATCTACATTCCTGTAGCCTTCCTGGTCTCAGCTTTCATTATTCATTGTCCTTACCCATCTACCCCCTTCCCTGTTCCCATTCCAGCACTACACAGCCCCCTATTCCACCAACGCAACCAGTCATTTTACTTTCTTCCTCTTGCACCCCCCCTCCCCCCAACCCGCCCTCCACCTAACAACCTGTCTGCACCTACCCTCTCTTCACCTTGTTCCTGGGTGCTCCCACTAGCAGCATTTTACCATCCCCCTGCCCTACACTGCTTTCCCTCCCCCTCCCTGCCCAAGCCTCTTGTTACCCCTACCTGGTTGCCTCTCCCATCATGTGTTGCTGTTCATGGTCTGGCTTCAGCTGCCAAAGACTGTGGTCGTGTGTGTGTGTTGAGATGCATGTGTATGTGTGTGTGTGTGTGTGTGTGTGTGTGTGTGTGTGTTGCCTTTTTTCGACAAAATCCTTATTGGCCTGTGACAAGTCTTTGTGTAGTGCCTATCTGTGACTCAGCATCTCCGCTATATGGTGAATAGCAATATTGTTACATTCCATCCTGGATTTTGGCACATTTCTCTTTGAGGATGACAGCAGTATTTTTGGAAAAATGGTTCCAACCATCATGAAGAACTATTTATTAATCTCCTAGTTACAACTTTTGTACTGAACTGTCAAGAGAACTTGATCAACAAACTCATGTTTTTTCCATGAACATTGTTTCTTCATGAGCACAAAACCACTGACCAGTATTCAGCTTCTCTGGCATGTCACCAGTCACATTAGCAGGGAAACCCTTAAATCCCCCACCCAACTCTCACATTTGGTCGTCCTGCCAATCTTCCAACTCTGATGATAAGTAGTCACTTGAACAGGGTTGCATAAATTCAGCACATTTTGTAGTCCTGGAACGCATTTGGTTATCATCTTCTCAGCATACATCATAAGTATCATTAGTTTTAACTTTTGTAACTCGATGGGGACCAAAATTCTTGGCATGCAGCTTTAGTGTTGGTCCAATTTGGGTTTGTTTTATTGCCACCAGGTCATCAACTTTGTACTTGGAGGCTTTCTTCCGATATCGGGTGAAGGTAGCACAATTTCCTTTTTGCACGGTCTTGCTGATCTGTAGCCTATTTTCTTTCAGTTTACTGCATCTCATTTCAATTGAGTCAGTAATTTCTTTTTCTAATAATTTTGTGATGTGAAGATCAGTCTGTGTCTGCATCTTAACTCTTATCAAGAGTTAAGATGGTATTTTCCCAGTACTTCTGATGTATGCAGAATTCATGACACACTGAACTGATGGTACCACCTTGTACCATTCTGTAGGGCTTGTCAGTACTAAGCTTAATGACTTTAGCCAGAGTAGAATAGATCCTCTCAACCTCTCCCTTGGCTCTAAGGATTACTGTCATTTTTAAAATGTGTTCATTTCCTTCTGTAGTGCAGTAGTTCTGAATTCTTGAGAAGGAATGCAAGTCTTCTCTCAGTAATTACTTGGACTGGATTTACAAAAATTAGTTTTCTGTAATTCCATCTTACTAATTGCTTCCATTGATTTTGTAGTTTATACAGAATATAACCAGATAAACTTGGTAAATGCATAAATAATACATATAATGTGCTAGTATCCTTTGTGTGTTGATTGAAGTGGTGCAATATGATCCCTGTCATAAGTATGTAATGGATCACTTTCTCTAAATGAGGAATGAAGGAAACCTTCCTTCTTTCCTGTGTTATAATGCACAATTAAACATTTTGCACAATTGGAGATCACTCTTTTCATCTTGCCAGTAAAACTTGGAATATAATTTTCTTGTTTTACATGCCTTTCATTTCGTTTAACTGCATAGCGACTTTTCTCATGCACAAGCTCCATCATTTCACATTACACAGTTTGTGGAACCACCACAGTCTCTCTTCTGCCATAGAACTTGTAATGAATTCCATCTCTCATTACAAAGTTTTCATAAGGTTGTTCTTTCAGAATGCTCTCAGTTGCTGCTAAATGATCTTCCTTCTCTTGAGCTTTCGTGATTCTAGCTATTAAACCATCTACAAAACCAAACAGTACATTCATACAATGGCTTAAGGCATATTCATGTTTCATCCTAGAACTCCTACAATCAGATCAGTGTTCACTGGTGTAGGAATACCCCCCCAGATTAAAGCCAACATTGTTATTCTTGGTAACAAGTCGTTTTTATCCATAGTCTTTGGAAATTTGGCGCTTTCATTTCAATTTTAAAATGTGTTCCTAATAAATACATCAGGAATTTCCTTAAGACATTAACAATAGCTAAAACTTCAAGCTCGTAACTACTAAACTTATATTTTTTATTATTCTTCAGTAAACTGCTCAGAGGTTTGGCAATTGCAGAATAATTTGAAATAAGCTTCTTAAAGTATCCTGTTAGACCTAGGAAACTTTGCATTTCTGGAAAGTTTTGAGCAATTATTGTCTTCACAGAAGGAGGTCAGATGTGACCACAGTGTATGACATACCCAGGAAACTCAACCCATCTCTTTTAGAAGTGGCATTTTGTAAAATTAATTTCCAAGCCATATTCAGGAGTAATTTCTAACACTAAACTAAACCATTGAGGTCCACTTTATCACTCTTTGTTGTCATTGTAACATTGTCCATGTAAATAAATACAATGTTCTATTGAGCCAATGCCCAAAAAACAGTGTTTATAGAACACTGGGACACTTCAGGTGAATTTGATAAGACAAATGAAACTTTCCTGAACCGAACTGTCTTGAATGTGTCCCAAATGAGGTATATATCCAGCTTTCCCCTACAACATCAATGATAAGAAATCAATTTTTGATGTCTGGTGTGAAAACAGACAGACATCTTGAAGTTTATCTGAAATATCTTCTTGGAAGGACCAGTGTGTAATGATCTTTGACTGTTATCATGTTTAATTTTCTGTAGTCTATACAGACACAATAAACCCTCTTTTCTTTTTAACAACTACTACCTGGCTAGCATATTCAGATGCACTTGGTCCTATTATTCCTTGATCAAGCCACATTTAGACTTGGTTGTAAACAATTTGTTTCTACCTTGGTGACAGTCTTCTGCGTCTACTGCATATATCAATTGAAATCAAACAATGGAAAATCCAGGATGGAATGTAACAGTATTATGAAAAGAGTTGTTGCTACTCACCATACAGAGGAGACACTGAGTTCCAGATGGGCACAACAAAAAATTGTCACAAAATAAGCTTTTGGCCAACAAATCCTTTGTCAAAAATAGGTGACAGACACACACACTTGTGCAAACGCAACTCACACATACATGACTAAAACCACACTCAGCTTCAGCTCAGCCACACTCAACTCAGCTTCAGCTTCCAGAGGCTTCAGTCATGTGTGTGTGAGTTGTGTGTGTGTGTGTGTGTGTGTGTGTGTGTGTGTATGTGTGTGTCATCTATTTTTGACAAAGGTCTTGTTGGTCGAACGTTTATTTTGTGACACTCTTTTAGTTGTGCCTATCTGCGACTCAGTATCTCCACTATATGGTGAGTAGCAACAATCCTTTCCATAATATTGATGTATATCAGTTGTTTTTCTCTCACAATAAATTTCATTCAGACATCAGTGGACTTTGTCTTTGTTGGAGTATTATTAGTCACTAAATTTTCAATGTGTTCCTTCGTTTCAGCACTAACAGGGCTTTCAGTATCTAGACCTGATTTCTCTGCTGTACAGGTATACTTAAGATGATCTTACCCTTCTGACTTCCTAATAGTAGCTCTGCCGTTGTTTATTAAAACTTCAGTTTGATCTAGAAAATCGTTTCCAACTTCCATTTCTAAATTTGTAGTGTCTCTAGAAACCCCAAAAATATCTGTTTCAGTTTCCAAATCATCAGTGCCTGTAAAATACCCATATGGAGAAATGAAACTTTTCCCAATCATAAACATCCTGTCATAATAAATTAAGTTTACTGCCACAGGCAGTTAGTGCCTTCACCTCTCAATTACTCATTCATACAGTTTTAAATTTACAGTTGTTAATACCCTTCTCAGCAATGTTTGCATCTCTTTCCCTTGATCTTATGGCTGCAATCACTTGACCTGTGGTCAATGGCACCACAATTGAAACACTTTTTGTTTGGATTCCAAGCCGCACTTTTAGTATTTTTATTACTTCAGACTTAAGCATCTTTCTTACTGAAGTTTAAATTCTTGTTTCTGTAACTTTTGTTATTTCTTTGTGAGAATGACTTCACAGTTCATGATGCATGAATCTCTACTAACCTTCACTTGCTGTCATTTGTGTGTTCCCTTTTGAACCTATAGTGCAACAGCTTCTGCTTCCTCAGCATCCACCAAACTTCGTTATTAAACCATGATGGGTCTTTTCCATCCTTTATCCACTTACTAGACATTCTGTGTCATCATTAATTCTGGCCATGAGTTTGTTGGTGTTGAATAAATAATAACAAATCTTGATAGTCATCCCACTATATGTACACCATATACTTCAGATTGCTCTAGACTCCAGTTCTAAAAGTGATTCTCCAATGAATGACTTCTTAGCTTCAAGTTCACCAGCTAGTGATTGAAAAGTAAAACCAGAAAATTCTCTCAGGCTTTTCTGATTTCTTTTGTCATCTAAAACTGTCCCAAAGCTAACTTACGTAGAGCTAGATCTCCTTTCATCACATTTAAAATTTATCCTTGTGTCACTCTGCTATTGCCAGTCATCTTTAAAACGTGAACTGCTACATTATGGCAGACAAAACAGCATTCAGAAAAATTCGTCATATGTGTCGCAGATTAGGTGACAAAACTGTGACATTACTCATTCAGTTGATCCCATACAAGCTACCAAAATTTGCAGAAAAACCATTCTTATTTTCATGAAGAACTATTTATTAATCTCCTATTACAACTTTAGTACTGCACTCTCAAAAGAAACTTAATCAGCTGAGATTCTTTTCTTAGGAACAAATGTAGAGAATATGAACATTGTTTTCAAACTGCAAAAAGGTCCATAAGAATAATTATTTAGAATAGTAGTCAAGCTCATTGTAAAGATTTGTATAAAACAGTGAGGACTTTGACTACACAGTGGGAATGCATTTACCAATCAGTTGTTAATAACTGCACAAACAGCAATGTCCGTGGCCTTAGAAGATCTAGACTAAACTGTACAATAAATTCCCCAAAGAGATTAAAGAGATTACTAAAACAAGCTTAATTTAAAAAGCAGTTAAGGTAACACATTCTGTACAGTGCTGGATTATTTAGATAACTCAGAATAGGGGTTGTGTAAAGAATATAACACAGATAAATAATGATAATGATAACAAATATCTATGATTTCACATAAGGCTTTCACATTATATTTTTTCCTTCTACTTTTCGTTTCTCAAAAAACCATACTCCCAGAGTTATGCAATGTATAGTACTAATACCTTACATTCTTTCTGAGATCAGTGTGTCACTTGTTATAGAGGGATGCTGACTCAGCTTTTCAGGCTAGCAAATAGGAAGTTGCGATACATTATGAAACAGTGTGTGTGAAGTACTTGCAGTGTCTGGGAATGAGAAATGAATGAACAGTGTAGAACTGATCTTTTGCATAACTAAATATACCCCTGGAAATTGAAATAAGAACACCGTGAATTCATTGTCCCAGGAAGGGGAAACTTTATTGACACATTCCTGGGGTCAGATACATCACATGATCACACTGACAGAACCACAGGCACATAGACACAGGCAACAGAGCATGCACAATGTCGGCACTAGTACAGTGTATATCCACCTTTCGCAGCAATGCAGGCTGCTATTCTCCCATGGAGATGATCGTAGAGATGCTGGATGTAGTCCTGTGGAACGGCTTGCCATGCCATTTCCACCTGGCGCCTCAGTTGGACCAGCGTTCGTGCTGGACGTGCAGACCGCGTGAGACGACGCTTCATCCAGTCCCAAACATGCTCAATGGGGGACAGATCCGGAGATCTTGCTGGCCAGGGTAGTTGACTTACACCTTCTAGAGCACGTTGGGTGGCACGGGGTACATGCGGATGTGCATTGTCCTGTTGGAACAGCAAGTTCCCTTGCCGGTCTAGGAATGGTAGAATGATGGGTTTGATGACGGTTTGGATGTACCGTGCACTATTCAGTGTCCCCTCGACGATCACCAGTGGTGTACGGCCAGTGTAGGAGATCGCTCCCCACACCATGATGCCGGGTGTTGGCCCTGTGTGCCTCGGTCGTATGCAGTCCTGATTGTGGCGCTCACCTGCACGGCGCCAAACACGCATACGACCATCATTGGCACCAAGGCAGAAGCGACTCTCATCGCTGAAGACGACACGTCTCCATTCGTCCCTCCATTCACGCCTGTCGCGACACCACTGGAGGCGGGCTGCACGATGTTGGGGCGTGAGCGGAAGACGGCCTAACGGTGTACGGGACCGTAGCCCAGCTTCATGGAGACGGTTGCGAATGGTCCTCGCTGATACCCCAGGAGCAACAGTGTCCCTAATTTGCTGGGAAGTGGCGGTGCGGTCCCCTACGGCACTGCGTAGGATCCTACGGTCTTGGCGTGCATCCGTGCGTCGCTGCGGTCCGGTCCCAGGTCGACGGGCACGTGCACCTTCCGCCGACCACTGGCGACAACATCGATGTACTGTGGAGACCTCACGCCCCACGTGTTGAGCAATTCGGCAGTACGTCCACCCGGCCTCCCGGATGCCCACTATACGCCCTCGCTCAAAGTCCGTCAACTGCACATACGGTTCACGTCCACGCTGTCGCGGCATGCTACCAGTGTTAAAGACTGCGATGGAGCTCCGTATGCCACGGCAAACTGGCTGACACTGACGGCGGCAGTGCACAAATGCTGCGCAGCTAGCGCCATTCGACGGCCAACACCGCGTTTCCTGGTGTGTCCGCTGTGCCGTGCGTGTGATCATTGCTTGTACAGCCCTCTCGCAGTGTCCGGAGCAAGTATGGTGGGTCTGACACACCGGTGTCAATGTGTTCTTTTTTCCATTTCCAGGAGTGTAACTTGTTTGCAAACCAGTACTGTACAATAGAGATAAGCCAAATGAGGTAGC
The DNA here is from genome assembly GCF_023898315.1 of Schistocerca nitens. Taxonomy (NCBI): domain Eukaryota; kingdom Metazoa; phylum Arthropoda; class Insecta; order Orthoptera; family Acrididae; genus Schistocerca; species Schistocerca nitens. The sequence goes on along the minus strand of NC_064621.1, from coordinate 85,234,772 downwards.
TACTTTAAGGCCACGGCCGACTACCTGTCCCTCTTTGTCAAACTAGATCTGTTAGTATGTAAATGCTTGTGTATATGAATTATGCTATTTTTGTTGTTCTTAAATTGTAATACTATGGCATGTACAAATATCCTTATAAAAGTGATCCACAGGTGAACAGCACTACTACATTATTGCACATCATTGGATTTTCATTGATTTAATCCCCATTGTGATCTATCATGTGTCTATAACGATACATTTGTGTGTATTTTACAGTTGCCGTAGATTTAAACTTTGCCTTCTGGCATTTGAAAATAGTTGCATACATTCCGTGGCCAAGGTATCTGGCTTCAGCCTCCATTTCTTCTGTTACAATGCCCATGTCAGCCTGGAAAGTTGGAGACGTGAATGACAAAGTTTCCAACTCTCAGAGGATTCTGTGGGTCAGTATGTACATCTTAGGTGGGACATAAGTGGCGTGGAATAATCGATCGTTGCAGCAAGTGTCACAACATGCCATAATAACAGAACGCCAATTTGCAAATATGCTGCATATGCCCCAGCGTACAGTTTGTGTTCAAACAAAACAAAAATTCCACATGTGGAAGGTGGGTTGCAAAACAAAATAAACTAAGAAAGTAAGTTCCTTTTTAAAAGTCACAGACATCATTTGTTGGATTGAAAGGGTAAAGTATAACAGAATGCATTATGCCAAAGTGATCTGTTACCCCTTGCCATCAACCCATTCATTTTGTTTCAGTGCATTCAATTCATTTCACTTATTTCCAGCCGGCCGCGGTGGTCTCGCGGTTCTAGGCGCGCAGTCCGGAACCGCGAGACCGCTACGGTCGCAGGTTCGAATCCTGCCTCGGGCATGGATGTGTGTGATGTCCTTAGGTTAGTTAGGTTTAACTAGTTCTAAGTTCTAGGGGACTGATGACCTAAGATGTTAAGTCCCATAGTGCTCAGAGCCATTTGAACTTATTTCCATTGTGGCAGGGTAAGCCCTCGTTGTCCACTGATTCCACTGCCAAAGTGCTACTATTCCCAAATTAATTTAGAGTTTGTAACTCATAGGTTGAAACATTAGTGACACTGAAAGTTTGAGTCAGACTTTGAGGTGTGCTCAGACAACCTAATTGTTAAAGCGACTGTTCACAGTAAGTAGTAAGTCCATATTTGAGTTTCTGTCTGCCAGAGTTTGTCAATTTTCACTACATATTCATTAAAACGTCTTGTAATTTGTGTATTGGACCATTTTCAAACTCAATACTTTGATTTGTTATCTGTCTTCAGATAGACTAAAAGTCAACTTAAAAATATACCGCTTATTGCATTTTATACTACAATTGAACAGTATAGTCTAGTCTGTTATATTGATTCTAACCTTTTCAGCCATTTCTGGTGGATGGATTCAAGTTTGATCTCCGACTCTATGTTTTGATTACATCTTGTGATCCGCTTCGAGTATATGTTTACAATGATGGCCTTGTCAGGTAAAATTTATGAATAATTCAAATATTCCGTTGTAGTTTTAATACATCATTTATAATGTTTCAAGAGAATTTGAAGCTATTGGTTCTGCAGATTGTCGAGCATGCAAAAGCTAGATGTATGCAGAGCTAAGGATTATTTTTTTCAGTGCTTGTCTAAATTATTTTTATTAAAATTTACCTGACTCTTTATTACTTTCATAAATACTGTGTTCTCATTGTTCATGGTCTTAATCATAACACACTGTGTATTACTAATTTATAGTGTGATGTAAGATGATTGCTTTTAAACAGAAAGTTCTACAGAGTGACTCCTGTGCAACAGACAAAAATTTTACAGTGAAAAGTTTGGTGCTGTATCTTATTTCCATTGTAAAGTGACTGCCCATGATTTAATTTCTTCTACTCATTAAAGATTTATATTGAAGAACTATTTTTGATATTCTGGTATCCCTCATTCAATTTATACAGGGTGAATCACATAAAATTTAGACCACAAATATTGCAGAAGTGGAAAATGATGTTGATGTGTGGTTTTCACAGAATGGATTGGTACTCAGGGACTTACATTGTACACAAATTCTAATAAAACTTAGACAGTGTATTTTGTGAGCAAGCATGCAGTTTTTAAATGGAACAATACCTATTGACATCAGCATACTAAAAGTAAGGTAAATTATAATGTCAGTGATGTTTGTCACAGGATTCTAATCTGAATCATTTATGAGATATCTTTTTTTAAAAAATTCCCACACTGCCTTCTAATCTACAGAGAAACGTCTTCAAGTACCCATGGAAGATGGTCTGTTAGGATGCTGGGACACTTGTGTATGTTCATTGTTCCATCTATCAAACACGGCCAATGAGCTGATTCTTCATTATCACATTTACACTCCATGGGCGCTGATGTGCCACCTGACAAAGCCAAAGCAAATTGTCAGTAGACCAACAATATATGTTTCCGCTATTTACTTGTTCATGATTCTATGATTGATACGTATGGCTTCATCAACTACCAAGATACATGATACATCTGGAGTATCATGTCTTGATGCCCATGTACAAAAGTTAACATGATCCTCATAAGCATTTCAATGCAGCTCCTGATAGAGAGAGAGATGGTAGGGATGGAACCTGTGCTGATGGAGAATGCATAAGACGCGTGCCTGACTCATACCATTTCCTCATGTGGTTGCATGGGAGCTAACATGCAGATCAATGGCAGCTGCAGCAAGAACATTGATTTCCTCCTCTTCTGTCATCACTTATTTCATTCTGTTATATTATGTTGGTGTTACACTACCAATTTCATGCAAATGGTGGAAGAGGTTGATAAATAATTGCCAAGATGGTTGATGTTTACTGGAATATCTTGCTGCATACACCGTAAAAAAATGAACTGCATTCTTTCTACACTCTCCATGCACCATGAGCATATTTGCTTTTTCTGCATTAATAAATCCCATTGTCCATTCATAACATACTATTTGGACTGTCACACACCAACTGATTAGCAAGTCGCAGTGCATTCAAGGGACACACAAGCTCACCATAAGCAAACATGACAACATTGAAACTAGCAGCTATGCGGGTTGAACAGCACAAACAAGCATCAGGTGTGGAGCTTTTCAAAGTACAATATGTCGTAAATGACACACTAGAGTCCTGTGACAAACACCACTGACATTCTAATTTACCCCACTTTTAGTTTTTTAATGTCAATTGGCGTTGTTCCATTTAAAAATATGTATGTTTGCTCTAAAAATACACTTTCTAGGTATTACTAAAATCTAGTTATTGGCTAACAATCCATTCTGTAAAAATTGCACATCAATAGCACTTTCCATTTCCAGAATATTTGCAGCTGCTAAGATGCACTGTAAGTTTTTTTTCCGTTGAAAATTACCAAATTTGTAGCTCTCCATGCAGCTGGAGGAATGTATACCCCTATCGAAGCTGTAGCAGGCTGCGCATGTGCAACAGAGCAGGGCATATCCTTAATTGACAGTGCGCCAGTAAACAGGTAACACAACCCGGCATAGCTGTGATTTGTAAAGTGAAGTTCAGTTGCTGATTATAGCTTCTGTGAAACAATTGCCTGCAGTTACTCTTCGCTCAAATTTGCTGCTCATTTAGTATCCATAATAATTACCACTTATGTTTAAGGTATCGTAAGTGTTATCAATGGAGATAGAACTGAATTAATATACATTGTGTTTAATACTTAATGTTAAGCAGTGTGAAAACCTGGTTTTGCTTCATAAAATCTCTCTGATAACTGTGTAAGTGGAAGAAAGGCTTTCACAAAGTAGTAAATATGCATCAAAATGAAACATGTAAAAGTGTGGAAGAAAATGAACATTGCTGATTCAAAAGCTTCTTTAAACTGGTTAAGCAGATTCAAGGAACCATACAGTATAGAAACTCACAAAATTATGGAGTTTACTTTAAATAAATGTATAGAGGAGATGCCATTAATTCATAGTTGGTGTGAAGAAAAAAGTTGCTGTTATACCCACACTGCTTTGTTTAAAGCCAATCAGTCAGGTTTCATAAAAGATCTGTGAGTAAATCACACTTTATCATTTCAAGATGAAGATAGTCTGTCGTGCAATCAATTAATGCTATGACATATTAGTATACAGCAGTGCAGTGATAAAACGAGTGGATAAATGTTTCAACAGTTAATAACTGTCTGTGGGGTATGCAAGCCAAATTAAGACCAAAAATTTAAAAAAGGACTGGTTAGTGGAACATATATTATAATCAGCATATCAGAATCTGGAAGAATAACGAAGAATAATTTTTTATGTTTCATTCACAACGATTTCTTGCTTTTTCCATTGCTTTTGTTGGACACATGTCCTGGAGATAAATACACCTCTCTCTTTGAGGAGAAGGATGAAAAGACTATTGACATATTTCAGATGCCACCTGGAACAATCAGTGTGACTTAGCCTCTTGATAAAGAATTTTTTCAACTATGAAAAGTATTTTTAAATCAAACAATGGAGATACTAGGTATCAATATCAACAATGTAGGAATAGATAGATGCCTACCTACTGTAAAGAAGACATATCAGGTTGCAGAAAGACACGATTAAAAGACACTCACATGTATCTTTCAGCCACAGCCTTCGTCTGCACACACACACACACACACACACACACACACACACACACACACACACACAAAAGCAAGCACACCTCACACACATGTGACCGCCAACTCCAGCATCTCGGGATGGAGTTTTCATTGGCAAGTTTTGCAAATTTCATTAAACATGCCTGGTATACAGCAATAGTCTCGGCCATTTCTTACTACACGTAAGTTCTGTCTAAATACAACTAACGATTACTGTGAAGTGTCCAGATGAATTAATTTTTCTTTCCTCAGGTGTTCCTGGTGTAAGGAAAATGTTAGTTTTCTTTATTCAAATGACACTTCACTTTACTGTGATGAGATGGGAAATAAAAGAAAGTAACTATTTCATTACCAGTTAAATATACGAGGGCCGTTCAGAAAGTAACCTCCGGTTGATTTAAAAAAATACACCAAGTTAAATAAAAATATTTTAATATATACATCTTACAACTACATCTTTGCACTATTTTTCTACATAGTCTCCATAGCGATTGAGGCACTTGTCGTATCTCTTCACAAGCTTTGAAATTCCTTCTGCATAAAAATCACCCGCTTGTGCCTGGAGCCAGCCTGTGACCGCATCTTTGAGCTCTTCGTCGTCATCAAACCGCTGTGACCCGAGCCATTTCTTCAAATGCATGAAGAGGTGATAATCACTTGGCGCCAGGTCTGGGCTGTAAGGTGGATGGTTGATAACGTCCCACTTGAAGGACTCAAGAAGGGCCGTTGTTCTGCAAGCAGAGTGCAAAAAAACGATACCGGAAGTCAGCATACCACGGCGTTTGTTATGTATAGCCCGTCGTAACTTTTTTATTGTTTCACAGTACACGTCTTGATTAATGGTCGTACCACGTTCCATGAATTCAACCAACAACTCCACTTTGGCATCCCAAAACACCGTTGCCATCAGTTTTCTGGCAGAAAAATCTTGCGAGGCTTTTCTTGGTTTGGTAGGCGAATTTGAATGTGCCCACATCTTTGATTGTTCTTTTGTCTCAGGGTTCACGTACTTAATCCAGGTTTCGTCACCGGTCACGATTCTGTTTAACAATGGTTCTCCTTCGTCCTCATAACGTGACAGAAAGTCTAATGCAGAGGCCATTCTTTGAGTTTTGTGGTGGTCGGTAAGAATTTTGGGCACCCATCGTGCACAGAACTTGCTGTCACTATCTCGTACGAGAGAGTCTTAGAAATCTGTGGAAAACCAGTAGACAACTCCGACATTGAGAAACGTCGATTTTCACGAACTTTTGCATCAACTGTCTGAACGAGTTCGTCAGTCACCAATGATGGTCTACCACTCCTCTCTTCATCATGAACGTTTTCTCGTCCACTTTTAAATAAACGTACCCATTCACGGACAACTCCTTCACTCATAACTCTTGGTCTGTACACGACACAAAGCTCACGATGAATAGCTGCTGCAGAATATCCTTTGGCTGTAAAAAACCTTATGACAGCACGCACTTCACATTTGGCGGGGTTTTCTATTGCAGCACACATTTCAAACTGCCACTAAAACTAAACTAGCGCAGGTACGACGTTCACTCGACCACGGCTTGATGCCGACTGACCTGTTGAGTGCGTGAACGCACAGATGGCGTCGCTACTCCCCCCACAACCCGCACTGTGACCAATCGGAGGTTACTTTCTGAACCGCCCTCGTAGATTGTTCAAAAATTATCAGAAGAACTGTGCTACAGGAATTGTTATAAAATAATGTATGTCTAACAAATATTTCATTTCAACAAATCCTGGTTGATGAAAGTTGCCTTTATTGTAACATCAAACATTGCCTTGATTTCTTATCCTCTGCTAGTCGCATTTGTAAGGATCACATCAGCAGTAGTTTACCTGTCAATATGAACTGCTTCTTATTCAAAAAATTAATAATGTGTGACTTTTTGTGTGGTTTATGTGCCTCACATTTACACGTCACTATATGGATATTTGTGCAATGTGGCACTAGGCTCAGTCATGGCTGATCATGCACTAAGCAGGAGAGGACTGTAGAAACCATTCTCATAATCGCTTCTTCTTGTGGGAAAAATTACTAACTTCAACAATTAAAAAAAAAAGATACTTGCAGTTCACCTAAGCAGCTAAAATTTTGACAGTGCATTTCTTTCATTGTATTCTCCCTATGTAAAAAATTTCAGGGTGGGTTTCAACATGTCAGACTGGGTCATTCCCTTGTCAGATGGTTAATATTATTGTGCAGTACTCAGTATTGCACAAGAAATATTGAGTGTGTGAGGGCTCCTGTAGTTTCATTTTCTGTTGCCATTGCCAATTCATTCCTTCCTTCAGACAATAGTTCTGATGTCCATATTGCTTAGTGAGTGAACAACTTGCTCCAAGTTGAGGGTGTCACTTCAGTTTTATGATCACTGTGCTCTCTAGATACCTTATTGAGCATAACTGAGATTTATTTTTAAGATGGCATGTCCAAAGTTAGAAATTATTCTTGATAATGTTAGACAGATGGTAGTTACAAGAGGCCAGCAACTGTGATGCAGAACTTGTACAAAATTAACAGTATGGATTGGTCTGTTTGCAGAGTCACAGAATCTCCCTCATGAATAAAATAATGATCTCACTGAAACAGGGCCATTAAGGACAAAATGTAGTTATCCATTCACACTAACTACACAACATGTTATATAAGAAAGTCAGGGTCAGTCCTCTGCTCGTCAGTGAGCATTATGCCCAAGTGAATGTGTTCTTTTGTAACTTTCCTCTGACTGTTGTGAGGTGACAATTCTGTATCTATACTGTCTGAGGCAACTCTGTTAACAATAAATGAATATGAGTTTCCAGTATATGTCAATATGAACGAGTAATATACACTGAAGTATGATGATAATTGGGTCCACAGTCTCTGTGAATGAAAATCATTTCTGCTTTTGGCTGTGAAAACATTTTTTATTGCAAATAATGTTTTAACAGCCAAAAATAGAAATGATCTCATCTAAAAATCTTCACTGAGGTGACAAAAGTCATGGGATATCTCCAAACATCATGTCAGGTCTCCTGTTGCCCAGTGTAGTGTAGCAACTCAACATGGCATGGACTCACCAAGTCTTTGGAAGACCCCTGGAGAAATATTGAGCCATGCTGCCTACATAGCTGTCCATAGTTGAGAATGTGTTGGAGGGGCAGGATTTTGTGCACAGATTGAGCTCTCGGTTATGTCCCATAAATGTTCAACTGGATGTTGGGTGATCAGTGTGGCCAAACCCTTTGATCAAATTGCCCAAAATATTCTTCAAACCAATCACGAACTGTAGTGGCCCAATGACATGGTGCATTTACATCTGTAAAAATTCCATTGTTGTTTGGAACATGATGCCCATGAAGTGGAGGAAATGGTCTCCAAGTAGCTGAACATCCAGAGGACACAGTCCATCCCATGTAAACACAGCCTACATCATTATGGAGTCACCACCAACTTGCATAATGCCTTATTGACAATTTGGGTCCATGGCTTGATGGGGTCTGCATCACACTCAACGCTACCATCAGCTCTTACCATCTGAAATCAGGACTCATGTGCCCAGGCTACAGTTTTTCAGTTGTCTGTGGTCCATCTGATATGGTCACAGTGCAAGGAGAAGGGCTGCAGCTGTTATCGTGCTGTTAGCAAAGGCCTTCGTGTCAGTCGTCTGCTGCGATAGGCCATTAATGCCAAATTTTGCCTCCCTGTCCTTACAGTTTCATTTGTTGTACATCTCCAATTTGATTTCTGTGGTTATTTCACACAGTGTTGCTTGTCTGTTAGCACTGAAACCTCTAAGAAAACACTGCCACTATCGGTCATTAAATGAAGGCCATTGGTGAGAGATAACGTCTGAAATGTGGTAGTCTTGCACACTCTTGACACTATGGATTGCAGAATATTGAATTCCCTAACAATTTCCAAAATAGATGTCCCATGCATCTAGCTCCACCTACCATTCCGCACTCAAAGTCTGTTAATTCCCATCATGTGACCGTCATCTTGCTGGAAACCTTTCCACATGACTCACCTGGATGCAAATGACAGTTCCACCAATACACTTTCCTTCTATACATTGTGTATGTGGTACTACTGCCATATGTACCGGTATATGTGCCTATCAATATCCCATGACTTTTGTCACCTCAGTGTAATTGGATGGATTAAAAATTTATTTGCCAAGCAGTGGCAGGAGAAAACATGTATAAAGGTTAAGGTAATGTGCAAGCTATCAGAGTCAGTAGCTCTTTCTTCTGGTAGAAGGGTTGAAGGGGAATGGAGAGGGATAAAGAAAATGGACTGGTGAGGTTTAGGAAATTGGGAGAGCTCAGAAAAGGCATCCAGAACCTCGTGTCAGGTGACACTTACTGGATGAGATGAGAAGGCTGTGAAAGCTTGCTCATTTCCTTAACCTATATATGTGTTTGTGTGTTTTATTTATCCAATTATATTTTCAAAACTTATATGTGTTTATGTGTCTTCTCCTGCCGCCACTTGATGAGTGGATTTTTTATTTATCCAATTTCATTATATTTTCAAAAATGGATTATTTTCATTGATATGAATCTGAAAATAAACATTTTACCTTACAAACATTAGATTTAATAAATAAAATTTACAATGAAAATTCTTTACACGTAAATAGTTTATCAAAACGATCTTCTGCATCAGTTCTTGAACTTCCTGCCATCCGCTGTTCAATATTTTAGAGATTCTAACACTTCCATCCCAATACTTTTACTCCTTTCTAGAATTTAATGTCAATAATATGGACCCATCGAAGAGGAATTGCTGCATTCACTTACCGAACCCGAGATAGAAATATATATTTTTCACTTTGATTATGCTCTTTTAACCATTCATTGACTCAGTAGCCCTCCAGCAAAAAGAAAAATTTGAACGTTTGTCCTTATATTTTTAACTTAAGTTGACAGGTCATCTAGTAACATGTGGAAGTTCCTCACCATAGTTTTGAGCATTTTAGTGAAACACAATAATATGAATTAGGACAGACTGCTACTCATCACATGGAGGAGGTGCTGAATGGCAGATAGGCACACTCGAAAGTAGACCAAATCTTTGGACACAGTCCCTTAGAAAACCACACACACACGCATGCACGCACGCGCGCGCGCACACACACACACACACACACACACACACACACACACACACACACACACACACACACACACACACTGTCTAAGGCACTCAACTCACAAACACTTTGACACAAAGGCCTTAGTGCACGGAGACAACAGAGACCGTGTGTGTGTGTGTGTGTGTGTGTGTGTGTGTGTGTGTGTGGTTTTCTAAGGGACTGTGTCCAAAGATTTGGTCTACCTTCGAGTGTGCCTATCTGCCATTCAGTACCACGTCCATGTGGTGAGTAGCAGTCTGTCCTAATTTATGTTGTTGGTATTCCACTGTGAAGTGTAATATAATAGTCATTTATACATGCTATCACAAATATCTATAAATAATTCTATGATGTGTATGAAACTAAACATAGTGCGTTTGTGTTATTAATCACTGAATTCTGACATCAGTGATCTAAGCACCTGCAAAGTATTTGCTTATCAGAATTCCTTCTACAGGAAACATTTGAAGGACGTGTGATATCACAGTAATGTGTTATGCAGCAGAAATAAATGAGTCTTCATGCTCACTTGATTATCACATTATGAATGTTTTGTTGGATGAGTCTATACTGTCAATTACTAACATAATCTTTACATCTATACTGTCAATTACTAACATAATCTTTACATCTAATGATGATATGCAATCTATTAATTGATGAGTTCTGGATGAGTTGGTGTCCATTAAAAAAGAACTTTCTAGTCAACAGGAAGACCTGACATAAGCACAATGCTCAAGATTTACGTAAGCCAAGTAGATAAATCTTTCCATCTGGAAGCAGCCAATCATTCGAGTAGTCTCCATCCCAAAACACTTCTGACTGCTCAATTTCTGAATGAATTCTTGAGTCACTGGTTAGAGACATCATTCTCGAACTGAGTAAAGAGGCATTTCAAAATCTGCATGAGATAAACATGAATATTTTAACCAGTGGGTAATTTTAAATTGCATATTAATGTGACTTACTTTGTTTTAAAACCTTACAGAGTGCACGAAATCTTCAATTCCATTTTATGTTTATGCTTGACATCTGTGCTGCTTTTACATTTCTTTATACTAATTGTCACAGCATTATGAATCAATGTGGGATTTTTCATATCAGTTCTAAGCAATAATGGAAAATAGTATCATTCTTCAGAGTAAAACTGTTCAAATTCTTTAAGAGATGCCAGAGGACCTTAAAAAGCCATTAATTGTGTTTCAGAGGAAGAGATTAATTAGAGATGGAACAAATTCTGAAAACTGAGTGTTTTATCAGGATATTCATATTATTTTGTCCAACACATGTCCATATGTAAGCTTATATTTTAACATTTAACCATCTTTTGAAGACTGCAGCAATTTTATTTATGTATTAAACTGCCATTTAATAAAAATCAGTAGCAGCTGTGCTTGTATACATTAACTCCTGTAGACATCTATCTGCTCAAATGCGTACCATTTTCTTTGCAGTATACTTTCAGTGTCTTTTACACATATTTATCTTTGTACAGTCCCTTTCACTTTGTATCATATTTTTCTTTCTTCACTCTACTTAATCATATTTTCTAATGCCTTTATTTTGTTTCTTTTATTTTGTACTGTCTTCTGCAGATGTTTCTGGTCAGTTTTCTCTCTTACAGTGACTCAGCTGTGTTTTTCACTGTGTAATTAATCTCCTACAGAACATTTGCAAATACTACATGTAGCAGTGAGAGGTCAGGTACACAATTGATGTACACAACTGACCAACTGGCCATTCAAATCTAGAAAGAAGCAATTATCTACTTACATGTGGCCCTAGTTATAGGATGTCATAATAATAACAGATTTTTGAAACATAGGGACATTCATCTGACAAAACAGTAGAAGGATTTGGGGAAATAATAATCAAAGATAAATTGTAAACTCACACAGGATCTGTAGTCTGCAAAAATAGAGGAGGAAGACTAAATATTTAATGCCTTGTTGACGTCAAGGTCATTAGAGATGCAACCATATCAAGAGAGGCTGCAGAACAGAATGAGAAGGATATTTTAAGGAATAGTTTTCGTACATGTTAATAACCAGATTGCTGCTTGAAAAAATTTACAACAGCTACAACAGTAAAACACATGCAATATCTAGAAAAGTTCTGCATTTTTACTATTCTTCATAAAGTAGTATCAGTAATTAGTGTGAAAATATTTTTGAGGCAACAGATAAAAAACATATTTCATAAATAGTTATTAACACTAAAACTACATAGGCTTAAATATTGGGCTTTGAAATCCCGTGAATGGTAGTTTCAAAAGAATTATTTATTTATTATGTGGCAATTACCATAAAACTTAAGAAAAACTAGACTAAAAGTCTAAACACAGCAAAATTTAACAGAGTACAGGTTACAGGTGTGAAATAAAATACATATGTTTAAATTAAAATGTAATTTATAGAGTTGCAACTCACCATATAGCGGAGATGCTGAGTCGCAGATTGGCATAACAAAAAGACTGACACAAATAAAGCTTTCGGCCAGTAAGGCCTTCATCAAAAATACATGACAGACTCTCTCTCTCTCTCAAGCAAACACGACTTACACACACATGACTGCAGTCTCAGTCAACTGAAGCCACTCTACAAGCAGGAGCTCCACTGCTTGATGCGAGTGACAAATGAGTGAGGGTAAGGAGGAGGCTGGGGTGGAGGGGGAGGGATAGTAGGGTAGGGGTGGAGGACAGTGAAGTGCTGTTGAGGAACACTCCGTGACGAGGTGGAGAGAGGGTGGGCAGCTATGTGCAGTCGAGAGGTTAGACAGAGGTGGGGGGGGGGGGGGAGTAGTGGAAAAGGAGAGAAGTAAAAAGACTGGGTGTGTTGGTGGAATGAGGGCTGTGTGGTGCTGGAATGGGAAAAGGGAAGGGGCTGGATGGGTGAGGACAGTGAGTAACAAATGTTGAGGCCAGGGGGTTATGGGAAAGTTCCCACTTGTACAATTCAGAAAAGCTGGTGTTGGTGGGAAGGATCCATATGGTACAGTCTGTGTAGCAGTCATTGAAATGAAGGATGTCACGTTTGGCTGCGTGTTCAGCAGCAGGGTGGTCCACTCGTTTCTTGGCCACAGTTTGGCTGTGGACATTCATGGGGCAGACAGCTTGTTGTTTGTCATGCCCACATAGAACAGTGCTTGCAGCTTAGCTTGTAGATCGCATGACCGGTTTCACAGATAGCCCTGCCTTTGATGGGAAAGGTGACGTTTGTGACCGGAGTGGAGTAGGTGGTGATGGGAGGAGTGGAGTAGGTGGTGATGGGAGGAGATACGGGACAAGTCTTGCATCTAGGTCTATCACAGGGGTATGAGCCATGAGGTAAGGGGTTGCAAGCAGGCTTTGTTTAGGGATGGACTAGATTTTGTGTAGGTTCAGGGGATGGCGGAATACCTATGTGGGAGGGGTGGGAAGGATAGTGAGCAGGACATTTCTCGTTTCAGGGCACACTGAGAGGTAGTTTAAACCCTGGTGGAGAATGTAATTCAGTTGCTCCAGTACTGGGTGGTACTGAGTTACGAGGGATATGCTCCTCTGTAGCCCCACAGTTTGTCTTTGGGATGTTGTGGGAGGCTGGAAAGGGAAGGCACGGGAGATTTGTTTTTGTACAAGGTTGGGAGGATAATTATGGTCTGTGAAGGCTTCATTGAGGCCCTCAGTATATTTCATGAGGGACTGCTCATCACGGCATATGCAATGACCACGGTTGGCTAGGCTGTATGGAAGGGTGGCAGCTGTCAAAGGCAAGGTATTGCGGGTAGTTAGTAAGTTTGATATGGATGGAGGGATTGATAAAGCCATCTTTAGGTGTAGGCCAACATCTAGAAAGGTGGCTTGTTGTGTTCAGTAGGACCAGGTGAAGCAAATGGGGAAGAAGTTGTTGAGGTTCTGGAGGAATGTGGATAAGGTGTCCTGACCCTTGATCCAGATAGCAAAGATGTCACCTGTATCAGGTGAGGGGTTTAGGATTCTGGGTGTTTAGGAAGGATTCCTCCAGATGGCCCATCAGAAACTTCATTCCCCTCATAACTCAGTACCACTCAGTACTGGAGCAATTTAATTACATTATCTGCCAGGATTTCAACTACCTCTCATCCTTCCCTGAAACGAGAAATGTCCTGCCTACTCTCTTTCCCACCCCTCCCACTCTGGTATTCCACTTACGACTGAACTTACGCAATATACTCTTCCATCCTTACGCAACCCCTGCTCCCAATCCCTTACCTCATGGCTCGTATTCCTGTAATAGACCTAGATGAAAGACTTGTCCCATATATCCTCCCACCACCACCTACACCACTCTGGTCACGTAAATCACCTATCTCATCAAAGGTAAGGCTACCTTTGAAACCAGTCATGTGATCAACAAGCTGAGCTGCAACCACAGTGCTGCATTCTATGTGGACACGACAAACAACAGTCTTTCGTGATGTATTTCTTGAATAAAAATTTCTCGGTGTACATGCCGCGTCAATTCAGGATAAAACTCCAAGCTTTCAACCACTACCTCCATGGTCGTCATCAGGGCTATAACCAACTGTCGTAAACTAGCGAGGCTCCCACTTTTATATGCAAAGGATGGCTTCTGATTGGCTAGAATATGTCACAGCAAGAGCATTTTCAGGCTTTGTCTCTCCTCTCTGCTGATGTTTGACTTAGGCGTCTTGGATGTCGCTAAAATCCGCTGACAAGGGGAATGCCACGGTAATCCTCAATGCTACCGATTACCACAAGAAAGTTGCTTTGTTACTTGAGGATAGCACATATTGGATTCTGAGATGGGATCCCACATTGGCGCTCAGCAGGAAGACAAGGGAGCTTCTAAAGAACTCTGGCCTCTCCGACGAACTGGTGAAGAACTTACGCCCGAGAGCACCTAGGCCACCAAGATTGTACGGTTTGCCAAAGGTTCATAAGGAGAATGTCCTGTTGAGACCGATTGTTAGCGCTATTGGCTCTCCTACGTACAGGCAGTTGGTCACTGCCCACATAATATTAAGAATTCAAGAATGTTTGTTGATATCATAAAACAGATGAAGATTGGCCCAAATGATATCATGGTCAGCCTCGACGTGGTTTCTCTGTTCACGAAAGTACCTGTGGATGACACATTACAACTGTTGGCTGCTCATTTTTCCTCAGAAATTTTGAAGTTGTTCCCGCATACGTTGATGACCAGTTATTTTTTATACAGTGGAAATTATTATGAAATGATGGATGGAACAGCCATGGGTTCGCCACTATCACCAGCAATAGGGAATTTTTTCATGGAGGATTTTGAAGAACAAGCATTGAGCAGTGCTCACCTCCGCCCATCATGCTTCTACAGATACGTTGACGACACCTTTTAAATCTGGCCACATGGCATTGACACGCTGCAGCAGTTCATCGAACATTTGAATGAATGGTGTACACCCTAAAATAAAATTTACAATGGAGAGAAAGAAGGAAGGGAAGTTACCTTTTTTAGATGTGTTGGTGGAGCGAAAACCGGATGGACGACTTGGCCGTTCTGTGTACAGGAAGCCAACGCATACAGACTTATATTTGCATAGCCACAGCTTCTGTCATCCATCTCAGAAGAGAGCTATGCTGAATACTTTAGTACACAGAGCCAGGACTATTTCCGACGAGGACCACCTCGGCCCCGAGATTAACCTTTGACAACTGTTTTCAAGAGGAATGGTTATTCTTCCGGTGAAATTAAATCAGTATTGTCCAAGAAAGTAAGAAATGATGCCATCCATAAACAAGAAGAGGAACAACACATAGCGCGGCTTCCATTTTGCGGTGCTAACACAAGCAAGATAGGCAGAGTCCTAAAAAGGCAAGGAATAAAACCAGTTTTCTGACCACCTAGGAAAATTGAGGAAATGTTGAGACCAGTCAAAGATAGTCTTGGCTTAAGGGTGCCGGGAATTTATAGTATTCCTTGCGAATGCGGGAAGAATTACGTGGGCCAGTCCATAAGAACCGTTGCCGACCGTTGCATCGAACATCAGCGCCACCTGAAATACAGGTACTTGGAGAAATCAGCGGTGGCTGAGCATAGCCTGCTTAACAAGCATAAGATTTTATTTGAAGAATCAAGAATAATAGCCCACACTGAATTACTGGGACTCTGTGATTCGAGAAGCAGTCGAAATTAGACTTAGCGATAATAACTTTAACAGAGACAACGGCTATGCACTTAGCAACTCCTGGAAGACTGCACTGGATAAAGAAAAATCTCAGAGGAAAACTTCCCGCACTTTACCTCCTGACTCAAGGTATGGCGCTGCAATCAACACAGGATAGAAACTACATCTGTGGAAGTACTGACTCAAGGGATGGCGCTGCAATCAACGCAAGATAGAAACTACATCTATGGAAGTAGAGGGCACCACTTCACAACGCGCCACATCGCTCCTGCTGTGAAAATTCTAGCCGATCAGAAGCCATCCTTTGCATATAAAAGTGGGAGCCTCGCTAGTTTACGACAGTTGGTTTTAGCCCTGACGACAACCATGGAGGTAGTGGTCAAAAGCTTGGAGTTTTATCCTGAATTGACGCGGCATGTACACCGAGAGATTTTTATTCAACAGGCTGTCTGTTTGCATGAATAGCCACAACAAACTGTGGCCAAGAAACAGCACACTGCCGAAGATGATATCCTTCATTTCAGGTATTTTCCATCGTTTGATTGTAATTGATTGAAGTTGCATTAGCCACAGGGAACTTCACATGTACTTGTACATCGTGTTCTTCAGGAATATGTTTGATTGCCTACTTTTCTGTCACAGTTGCACTCCAGAACTGATGGTTTTTGTGAAGGTTAGCCACTTGTTTCCCATGTTATGGTACATTGTTTACATTATACAGAGTAATTATAATGCCCTTGAACATTTTTTAAAAAATGTTTACAGATAAATGCAAAGAACACTGTAACAAATGGTCCAGTATGTGAAAGAGAGAGTCTCAAATTTTTTACAATGTTTATAAATGTTCTTCATGACCACCCTTTTGTCACATGACACATGTCTACTCAGTAGTCCAGTTCTGTCCATACCCAACTCAGAATATCAGAAATGATGATAAGTACAGCTGCTGTGATGCAGTGTTACAAATCTTTGAGGTTCTGTAGTAGAGGTGGAACACAAGCACTATCCAGCAAGCCTGATGACTGCAACGGCTGTTCGAGTAGTGCCAAGTCAACAGCAGCAACACGGCATATCCAGCAACATCGCAATGTCTCATTCAGATACTCTCACACACAATTGTAAAAATGTGGAGGGACACCATCTTGTTGAAAGATGAAATTCCTGCCATCAGTTTCATGTTGTGGCATGAGCCACAATTGCAGGATGTTGAGATGAGTGACACCAGCGACAGTTCTCTCAGCAGAGAAGAAGGGTCCACGGACTGTTTAGTTGGTCACAGCACAGACCATGTTAACTTTCTCAGATCCCAGACATGTTTGACAGTTGTATTTTAATTATCCACCCTCTATATGTGTGTGTTATGTCAGTTGACCTCTCCTGAAAGATGAAAGTTACTTCAACAGTGAAGATTGATTTGTTTGTGAAGTCCCTGCCTAGTTTGCTGCCATTTTCAACATCTATAGTTGGTAGTGCCCTTGTTAGTAGTTTTCCAAACTGACTTGCCAGCACGAAGTTCAAAAAAATTTCAAGAGTTTGTCTTTCACATCCTGTCTGGCCCTGGCAGCCAGAGACATGTGTGAGTTGCATTTGTGTGTGTGTGTCTGTCTGTCTGTGTGTTATCTAAGAAGACCTTTTGGCCAAAAGCCTATTCGTTTAACAGTCTTTTTGTTGTGCCTGTCTGCGATGCAGCATCTCTACTATATGGTGATAAGCAGCCTGCTGCACTTTTCATAATATTATCATTTACATACACAGATTTTTTTTCAAATATTTCAGGGACAAAACACACTTTAGTATTCTGAAAATGCTGCCTCCATACATTGAATTTCCTCGGAAAATGATTCCATAACTCCTGTCCATTTTATATTCCATTTGGCTGGAACTACACGTCCCATTGTAAGTCAGCAGCCAAGGGAGCCTTAAAGATACACAGTGTGTGCAAGAGTAATCACCATTAAAGTTAATAAGCCTGTAGACTTGAGACAGAAATAACTTCAGGAAGGGAAATGTTAGCACTGCCAACTGACAAACACATAGTGAAAGTGATGTCATTATCCTAGCTTTCAGAACTATTATTTCATTTCTCAGGGAGAAGAGAGAGAGATAAAATGGGGAAGTTCAAAAAGAAAAGGCAGGTCAAAAAATGGTTCAAATTGCTCTGAGCACTATGGGTCTTGGTCATCAGTCCCCTAGAACTTAGAACTACGTAAACCTCCCTAACCTAAGGACATCACACACATCCATGCCCAAGGCAGGATTCGAACCTGCGACCGTAACAGTCGTGAGGTTCCAGACTGAAGTGCCTAGAACCGCTCAGCCACAACGGCCGGCAAAGGCAGGTCACTCAACTCACACCACACCAAGGGATGAGAGGGGAGGCCCCTACATGTTGTGAGGGGGAGAGTAGACAGGTGTGGACCCAAGTTGAGGTGTGTGGGAATGTGATGACTCTCTCTCCCCCAACCTTTTTTTTCTGGAAGTGTTTATATTTTTACATAGGCCTTAATTAATTTACAGATTTTTCCGCTACCATTTGGAGGATAAAGTAATATGAAAACTGAGAGTCTCAGAATAGTAAAGAATTTCTAGAACTTACAAAACTAACACAGATGGGCATATTCATTATTTTGTTTCTAGGGGATGGGGATGGTGGGGCACAAGTGTCCTGTCTACATTTAATAAGGACATAATTTTCACTATTTATTTTCAGACCAAATGTTTAAAAGTATCATGCAAATAATGAAATCCAGTATAGCTGCTGGTACTTTATCTTTAGCAAGTACTTATCAGTCATGGCAGTTTGGAAAAGTAATTCACTTCTTCCTCTAGAACAATGGAAGTGTTGTGATCCACAGAGGTGTAAGCAGGACCATGTAGTCTACTTTGATTTGTACTGTTTGTTAGATATATTTTTAAACATTTTAAGTTTGACAGTGCCCTTTCTTCTGTTGCCCTAGAAACTGGAGAGATTAGGCTTGGAGCAGAGGTCAATTTTATGAATATATTCTTTAGGCCTGAACTTGGTTTGCCTTTCAATCTTTTTTCTTTCCAAACAGAAAATTCTTCATCTGCAGATGAAGGTTCTGGCAGCATTGACTGATGCAGTTTGACAGACTCTAGTATATCTTAGGCCTCCAGTTTACACATTTCCTTGGAATTATACTGTCAGGGGCTTTAATTAAATTTGGATGGGTCTGAATACGTCCTCAAGCTGGTATTGTACGTGGTGCAAGGAAGATAAGGCTACATTTCATTTGTAATATTCCTCCAGACTGCTATCAGGACTACTGTCTCAATATTTATTGTGGTCACAGACCTCAGTACTGTGAAAGTTACTTCAAAATCTTGTGCAAGTTTCAAGACTGAAGTGCCTAGAACCACTCAGCCACAACGGCCGGCAAAGGCAGGTCACTCAACTCACACCACACCAAGGGATGAGAGGGGAGGCCCCTAAATGTTGTGAGGGGGAGAGTAGACAGGTGTGGACCCAAGTTGAGGTGTGTGGGAATGTGATGACTCTCTCTCCCCCAACCTTTTTTTTTCTGGAAGTGTTTATATTTTTACATAGGCCTTAATTAATTTACAGATTTTTCCGCTACCATTTGGAGGATAAAGTAATATGAAAACTGAGAGTCTCAGAATAGTAAAGAATTTCTAGAACTTACAAAACTAACACAGATGGGCATATTCATTATTTTGTTTCTAGGGGATGGGGATGGTGGGGCACAAGTGTCCTGTCTACATTTAATAAGGACATAATTTTCACTATTTATTTTCAGACCAAATGTTTAAAAGTATCATGCAAATAATGAAATCCAGTATAGCTGCTGGTACTTTATCTTTAGCAAGTACTTATCAGTCATGGCAGTTTGGAAAAGTAATTCACTTCTTCCTCTAGAACAATGGAAGTGTTGTGATCCACAGAGGTGTAAGCAGGACCATGTAGTCTACTTTGATTTGTACTGTTTGTTAGATATATTTTTAAACATTTTAAGTTTGTCAGTGCCCTTTCTTCTGTTGCCCTAGAAACTGGAGAAATTAGGCTTGGAGCAGAGGTCAATTTTATGAATATATTCTTTAGGCCTGAACTTGGTTTGCCTTTCAATCTTTTTTCTTTCCAAACAGAAAATTCTTCATCTGCAGATGAAGGTTCTGGCAGCATTGACTGATGCAGTTTGACAGACTCTAGTATATCTTAGGCCTCCAGTTTACACATTTCCTTGGAATTATACTGTCAGGGGCTTTAATTAAATTTGGATGGGTCTGAATACGTCCTCAAGCTGGTATTGTACGTGGTGCAAGGAAGATAAGGCTACATTTCATTTGTAATATTCCTCCAGATTGCTATCAGGACTATTGTCTCAATATTTATTGTGGTCACAGACCTCAGTACTGTGAAAGTTACTTCAACATCTTGTGCAAGTTTCAAGGCTTCGCTACACTGATTTTTGAATTCCTTACCACCATCCCGTACCATTTCTTCTAAGACATTGGTTACATTGCTGAGTTGTGCTGCCACAAGGTCACAGTTAACACTATTAAGCATTCTGCTAAGAGAAAGGGTTAAGAAGAAATTTTTGCCAGTTGTGCAAGAGAAACAGTGAACTGGATATGAGTGAATGCACACCGTAATTGATGTGCTTCTTGAACAATTTATTTGTTAGCGCCCAATTATGTGTTGCAGAGAAGGCACTATAACTCAAAGCATTTCTTTAAAGTGTGGTATTACCTCGTGTTAGTAAATCCACTACATTTCACACATCGTCAAAAGTGCAGAGTGTCTGATCACCCATATTAATCTTTGACAGATTGTCTCAGAATGTCTCTATGTTTAGCAGAACTCCTAAAGAAGTTTCCAGTGAATTGTACTATGTCTACACAATTTATGATGCCCTGCAGAGAACACAAATCAGCTAATGCTAGGTTTAAGAAGTGTGCACCATAATGTATATAAACAATCATTGGGTATTCCTTTCTAGTGAAAACTTGTGCGTGATGAAAATGACCCCTCATTACCGCTGCTATGTCAAACCCCTGACCCTCCAAAAATTCCCTGTGAACTCTGACTAGTTTCTAATGTAACAATACCAGAGAAGGAAAGTTGCTACTCACCATATAGCGGAGATGCTGAGTCGTGATAGACACAACAAAAAGATTCACACAATTATAGCTTTCAGCCATTAAGGTCTTTGTCAGCAGCAGACACACATACACGCATGCACAAATTTATTTACGCATAATTTTTCGGATGTAATTCTACTTTCTTACGTAATTTTTTGCACCACCATGGATCCTTGCTCCTTCCATCTGCATCAGTACAGAAAAGTTTCCTTATCCCTAGCCAGATTCCTGTCCCACATACTGTTCCTGCATTGTTGCTTGGCTCATGAAACCCCCGTAATGGCCTTACCATCAAATTACCCATCTCTGGTTGCCACCCCTCCTTCCACTATGACCTCCACCTGTTCCAATTCTGCCAATCCTTAGCCCTCACCAACGTAGTCCTGCAAAACCATATCAACCAAAGCCAATCATACTTGCAGTACCTTCTCTCCATCCGCAAAATTCTCCTGCTATGTAATCCCAAATTCCTGGAACCCATAACACACAATGAAACTCTTGCCCTGCAGGAAATTGAGCAACATGCACAACACCACCTCAAAAAGCTCTCCATCCTGCTCACTTCCTACTCCCACCTCGGAGTACCACTGTCCACCAGTTCTACAACAACCTCCAAACCTCCCCCATGCCCCTTCATAGCTGACAAGTGTGCATGTGTGTGTGTGTGTGTGTGTGTGTGTGTGTGTGTGTGTGTGTGTGTGTGTGTGTGTTTGTGTGTCTACTGCTGACAAAGGCCTTAATGGCCTAAAGCTATAATTATGTGAATCTTATGCCTATTGCAACTCAGCATCTCTGCTATATGGTGAGTAGCAACTTTGCTTCTCTGGTATTGTTACATTCCATCCTGGGTTTTCCTTAGTTTCTAATGTAATAATATAAAGTTTGCCAGCCCATGTTCTCTATAGTCTGTAGCAGGTATAAACATCAGAAAGTCATCAGGGATCATATATAATTCTAAATCTACATACCGAGCACATAAAGATAATTGGCCAGTTCTTTCCCTGTCTCTTGGTTCATCAGTAAGAATGGTGAAGCACTTTATAATAGCACCACATGTTTCTGTTACCTAGTTCTGAGTACCAACACTAATAGACTATGTGTTATTAGGACCATTTTGAAGATACTTTTGCAAAACTAAATTATCAGCTTCAGCTTGGAACTACAGAAGAGGTCCAAAATTTTGATTATTAAACTCACTGTCATGTGATGCTAATTTTTTGTTTGCCATGAAGAGCCTCTTTCTGCTTGCCACGTAGGATCACAGCTTTCACATTTGATAGAAGTACTGTCCTATGGTTAGCATCTTGATGCGCATTCTCGCTTTTCAATTGGTATACAATAGATTTTTCCTTTCCTTCTGCTACCTTTGAAACAATATGAGCAGATTTGAACCATTTTATGTTATGTATTGTCTTTGAAGGACCTGAAAAAACCTAGAGCTATCTTCCAGTTAGTGTATGGCTTTTTTTATTTCCACCTTTCCCAGCCGTGTCGAGAAAACAACATCCACAAAATGCTGCTAGTGTGTGTTCAGAATACGCAAATTGAGTGTTCCTAAGAACCTCTGTTTGTGGAAATGAAGGTTTCTGTTGGAAATTGCCAGGATTGCATAGTTTTCAGATGGTACCCTAATGGGTTTCAACAGTTGTTCTTTACAGAAGTCACCTCTATGAACTTTACATATTGTCCAATATTCCAGTTATTACTGGTACTGTGAATTGCTATGTTCACTCTAATTTTACTTCTATCTGAATTAGTTTTGGATGTGCTTACATTAACAGAAGTTGAGTTTTCAATTTGTTCAAAACATTCAGTTTTTCTTACAAATTTCTATAGAGATAATTGTTTCTCTTCCTTCAGCTTCATTTTTATTCCAACCACAACACTTGACTTACTGCATGAAAGACATTAGTCGTATCCAAATGCTGAAGTTAGAATACTTGCTAAAATCCAACATATACCTTTAGTGGTGGTGCAATATTTTTTCTGCGCCACTCACTGTTAAGCTACACTTAGTCATGTACATCTTGTGTGTAATCGCCATGCATCTTGTGTTTAATCAACGCATACCTATGCTTGCTGCACACACAAGTAGAGACACACATGTAGGTACATGCCTCTTTCCAGCATGTGTGGGTGAGTGATTCACTTCACACCTAGAGAGAAGTACATATGCAACCACAGCGATCATGCTGCCACTGCAGGTTAAAATATACTCATGTGGCTGGCCAGTGGGCAGTGGCTTTGTTTACAACAGCAAGCCAGGTGTGTGGGTGATGTGCACCAGTAAGGCTGCAGCATAAATGTGCCCGCTAATGGCAGGCTGTACTTATAATGCATACTTTGAGGAACAAAACCTTGCTAGATTCTTGACATTTGCAGTGAACAGGTTAAGAATTTGGAAGTACATGTCATGTAATCATAATGTTGAATTCTAAACAAACTTAATATTTAGCTAAAGATAACAATTGTCAAAGCAATATTCTTGTAAAGTCCTTCATTTACATTATGAATGCATATTTTGATGTCACTTGAAGAGCTCACAGACTGGAGCATTAGAAAAGGGTCTGAAATGCCTGGACTTTTGTTGTTGTTCTGATGAATTCAATTCACAGGCTAAGCTGGATGTGTTGTGAAATTTGTGAAGCTTTGTGAAGCATAGAAGTGAACAGTTTCTGCCATATTTGGGTCTGCAACTTGTCAGGACTGGGTGGTGACCAACGAAGAAATGTTGGACATTAGATGTTGGGTTTCTGATTCTACTTGCAAATACAAAATACATTATGGATGTGCATTTCTGCTCGAGTTTTCAGTGTTCTTTTTCTTGCTGTCATTGACACAAACTATTTATGAATCAAAGCTGCTTAGTGGGAACCAAGATGGTTTCTGCATATTAAGATCCACAGAATCACTGCTCTTCCACAACATGTATTCACCGGAACTACAAATGAAGGATTTTTGTTTTGTTCTGATTAGTGTTTGTTGTATCCACATCATTCTAATTCATAAGGAATGGTAAACAATTATTTGGTTTCACACTGTTCATGGAATTAACCAGAAAAAATAAGACACACACAATAATACAGTTCAAATTCCATGTTTTTCATGTCATACAGTGCTATTATTCCTGATTGACAGGTGGTAAAAAATAAAACTGTCATCAATCTGAAGTTTGTTTTGAACACCACAGTGCTTTACTAGACAAAGTCCTGTTGCAGATAGTATGCTGTTGCTTTCCTCCAGCCTTTGAACTGACTTACTCAGTTATAGGAGGACCAACAGTTTAACATGGATCCTGAACCACAATACAGTTCAGCATTTTTCACATCAGTAAGCATTACCAGAGCTGAATTTATTTATTTATTTATTTCATGTTCCGTAGATCTCGTATTGTGAGCACGTCACATGAGATGTGGAACGAGTCAAACATACAAAACAACAAACATACAAAAAGATACAAAACGGTCTTCATTAAATATATAAAAAAATGTTCTACATAACTGCATATAGTTAATACAAAGTTTAGAGGAAAAACAGATATTGTACATATAACAGCAGATTTCTTTGAGTGTTAATATAAAATTTCATGTTTTAATTTGGGGAAAAATTGCAAGCACATTTCTTTGTTAACAAGATGGATAATTCTATCTAAATGCTATTTCCCTTTTGCATCATAAAACTCTTCTAATGTATAAACAGACATATTTAACAAATATACCTTTAGTTTTGTTTTAAAAAGAGATTCATTTTCTCTTAAACATTTCATCTGGCCAGGGAGATGGTTAAAATTTTTATTCCTGACCATTTGACACCTCTCTGAACAACTGTCAGGTTCTTAAGTTCACAATGAGGATTTTCTTTCCCTCTTGTATTATATTTGTGATAGTTCTTATTTGATGGAAATTGTGCAGGGTTCTTAATTACAAAACACATAAGCAAATATATGTACTGGGATACAGTGGTCATTATTTGCAGCTTTTGAGAATGTTACGGCATGATGTCCTAGGGGGTACTCTGCACATAATTCTAATAGCCCTTTTCTGGGTCACAAAAATTTTCTTTGCCAAAGCTAAATTTCCCCAGAAGATAATTCCGTAACACGTAACGGAGTGAAAATACCCATAGTATGCTGACTTCATAGTGATTAAATCTCCAATGGAAGACATCATTCTAATAGCATACATAGCCGAGCTCAATTTTTTTACGGTCTGTTATATATGGAAGGACCAGTTCATTTTGCTACCAATATGTACTCCAAGAATTTTAGACACATCCGTTCTTTCTATTGGTTGATTTCCACAGGTTACATTTATTTCTCTCACTTTTTTTGTTTTTGTATGGAACTGGATAAAATTTGTCTTACTTGAGTTTAGAGAGAGACCATTAACACTGAACCAGTTAATCACTTCATAGAGTATGTTGTGAACTGACTCCTCGAAATTAACATCTCATTTTCCACTCATGAAGATGGTGGTATCGTCAGCAAAAAGAGTAAATTTGCAAGGCCGGCTTGCACACAATGGTAAATCATTTATAAATATCAAAAACAACAGTGGCCCCACAATTGAGCCTTGAGGCACACCACAACTAATAGAAGTCCATTCAGACTGAGCGGAGGTATCCCTTGACTCATGTGAGCTGTTTAAAATTACTTTCTGTTTTCTTTCCTGAAGATAAGATTGCAGCCAGTTACCTGCGACACCCCTTATTCCAAGTAGTTTGGCTTTCTGCATGAGAATGTAGTGATCTACACAATCAAATGCCTTTAATAAGTCGCAGAAAACACCAATTCCTATCATTTTTTTATTTAGACATTCAAGTACTTCATTTGTAAGTGCATACACCTCAGTTGAACAGCCCCTTTGAAAGCCAAACTGGCTCTTGTTGATAAGTCTGTTCATTATGAGGTGTTCAGGAATTTTATTGTGCATTAATTTTTCTGGAATTTTAGAGAAGGCTGTTAACAGTGAAATAGGGCGGTAGTTAGTGAGCTCAGCTCTATCACCCTTCTTGTGTAGGGGCTTCACAGTGGCATACTTGAGTCTTTCAGGAAAATTGCCTTGTTGAAATGAAGCGTCAAAAATATGGCACAGAATATCACTAATCCATTTACATGAAAATTTAAATAAATTATTGTATCTAAAAGCAAAGATGATGTGACTTACCGAACGAAAGTGCTGGCAGGTCGATAGACACACAAACAAACACAAACACACACACAAAATTCAAGCTTTCGCAACAAACTGTTGCCTCATCAGGAAAGAGGGAAGGAGAGGGAAAGACGAAAGGATGTGGGTTTTAAGGGAGAGGGTAAGGAGTCATTCCAGTCCCGGGAGTGGAAAGACTTACCTTAGGGGGAAAAAAGGACGGGTATACACTCGCACACACACACACATATCCATCCACACATATACAGACACAAGCAGACATATTTAAATGTCTGCTTGTGTCTGTATATGTGTGTGTGTGTGCGCGAGTGTATACCCATCCTTTTTTCCCCCTAAGGTAAGTCTTTCCACTCCCGGGACTGGAATGACTCCTTACCCTCTCCCTTAAAACCCACATCCTTTCGTCTTTCCCTCTCCTTCCCTCTTTCCTGATGAGGCAACAGTTTGTTGCGAAAGCTTGAATTTTGTGTGTGTGTTTGTGTTTGTTTGTGTGTCTATCGACCTGCCAGCACTTTCGTTCGGTAAGTCACATCATCTTTGTTTTTAGATATATTTTTCCCACGTGGAATGTTTCCCTCTATTATATAAATAAATTATTGGATACATTATCTACTCCTGCAGAGTTCTTACACTCTAAAGACCAAATGACTGTTTGAATTTCCTCTACAGTGATAGGATTGGAGTATGCATCCTGACATAAAGTCATAGCTTCCTCAACAGAGGGCCTACAGTCAATTTGTTGGGTTACTGGCAGGAAATGTTTGTTAAAAATTTCAGCCACACTTTTTTGATTTTCTATTAAGTTACCCCCATGCCTGATTTTTAGGTCATTTCTGTCGCTTATTTTTGTCTTTGTCTCACTTTTTATAATGTTCCAAATAGTTTTCATTTTATTATTAGATTTATCTATTTTCTCCTTATGGAAAAGGGCTTTTGACTTCTGTATTACTTTCTTTAAAATTTTGCAGTACAATCTATAATGATTCCATTTTTGTGTATCATTAGTTGTTCTGATTTTAGCATAAATTTCTCTCTTAGTTCTGCATGACTGTTTAATACATTCTGTGATCCAAGGCTTACTTACGGAATTTGTATTAATATTTTTGACCCATTTCTTTGGAAAAGATTCTTCGAAAAGGGCAGAAAAATCATTTATAAAATAGTTAAATTTGTCATTAGCGTTATCAATGTTGTAAATAAAGGACCAGTCCATTATCTGCAACTTACAGTTGAAGGATTCTTTTGCCCTCTTGTTCATTATTCTTATACATTTCCACTGGGGTGATAGTTTAACAAGAGGGTTAACACTGTAAAGAGTGATTAATTGACCATCATGGTCTGTGAGACCATTTATAACCTGGTTTACATTAATGTTCTGGTATCTACTTACATTTAAAAATACATTGTCTATCATAGTTTGGGAATCTGGTGTGATTCTAGTGGGAAAATTGATTACTGAATTCAGATTATAAGTGGACATCACATTCTGGAAGTTACTTCTATTGTCAGTCAGACAGACTACATTAAAATCACCTAAGGCTACAATATCCTTTGTTTTTGAAAACAAAACTGACAATACCTGGTCCATGAGACTAAAAAACATTTTTATATTTCCTGATGATGCCCTGTAAACAGCCAGGACTATTAATGAATTGAGATTAGTTTTTATTTCAGTAGCACATTCTTCAAAATGTTGGTCCACACAGTATTTTGTAATGTCAATTACTTTGTAGTCAAAATTTTCCATAATATATATTGCCACTCCCCCCATTTCTTTATTTACTCCACAGTATTGGTTTGCTAAGTTGTAACTTGGTAAAAAGGGCATGATTCAGTTGCTAGTAACATGGTGCTCAGTGAAGCACAATATCTGGGCATTATTTATACAGTCATTCTCATTAATGTTGATAAGCAGTTGGTCTATTTTGTTAGGGAGGCTTCTCACATTTTGATGAATAATTGATAACCCTACCTTCTTTATTTTGTCAGTGCTGTTATTTCTTGACTGAGATTCCAGACGAGTCTGCCTAAAGTCATGTGGTAGTAAACATTTGACACTGTTTAGGGTATTGGCTTTTTCTTCTTCAGGCCTGCACATAAAAAATCATTGAAACGGGAAGGCGGCACGACATTTCTTCCACTAGACACCATTCTATCTGTTGTAGTTGTCTTCTCATTTGTGGCTGCTGGTGATACTATTGGCTGCCTGGGTGATTATGTCATCGCTGGGACTGATGCTCCTGTTAATGTAGCTTTTGTTGACTTCACCTTTTCAGGTAGACCTACTGCTTCTGTCACTGTTCTGAAAAAAGTGCTATGTGACAGATAAAAATCCTAGGACTGAGCAGGGATCAAACCCAAGCTCTTTGGATAGGTAGTCTGGTACTTTACCAGTGAGCCATCAAGCTACACCCCACTTATTACATAAGTAATGCTTTATTGGCACAACACGTATAAGAGCATGGCTCAACATGATGCAGATTCTGATAGACACCACTAAAGAATTCTCCTGATCTGAAAGAAATACGATCAAGTCGAAGTCTGTGATGGTGTATCTGGTGAAAGTGTTACTAGGCACAGGTTCGCAGTCTACATTCCACAGAAGAATATCAATCCTCTGAGTCCCAAGAAGGCTGGTATATGAGGAGGTGGACACTCTGAGGAAAATGACTGGCAGCTCAGTGTGGCAATTGTTGAGACTCTCCTAAGGTGGCTGTCGAGGTGATGTCACAGCATAATGTAAATCCAGAGGCTGGGTTCCAGTGGATGGAGCCGTTGAGCTGGGAGAGATTGATCCACTGGCCATGGCCAACAAGAACTAGAAATTCCACCTAGCTTTAAAATCTCATGTGACATTGAGTCTCTCTTCTCTGTAGTTTGAAGGCTCAAGATAAACATAAAAGAAATTAAAAATATAATAAACAGACACACACACACACATATTCTATTAACTGTAAATGTCAACCCTGAATTAAGCATTTCATTTTCCAAAATGTCAGGTTGTCATCAACTTACCTTAACATAGCTTACCAGGATGTCACCAGAGCGAGGAAAATTTCTGGGATGGTGTTAGATTTCTATACAGTAGGTACCTTGAACTGTAACTTCAAACTAGCATAACTGTTCCTGGTAGCAAGAACTCAAAGTGTCAGAGCTAACCTTGTTACCATTGGTATAGCCTTTCTGTATTTGGTATTTTCCTTCAATATCAAAGGTCCGATGTAGTAAACATCATATCGTATCATAAATATCGTTAACAAAAAAGGGAAAAGGAAAAGGGGTCCTATATGTTGGATAGCATCAATTGCAGTTTTACTCTGGGAAATGATATGATGGAAAACATTGCTAAAAAAATCTCAGGCTGCCTAAAATGCAAACTAGGAGTAACCAATTATGCAGGCCCTGCTCGTGACAAGGCCCTTACCCTGCTGCACTCAGTGAATCTAGGTTTTACTTACTTTGATCAAACGATGGAAAATCCAGGATGGAATGTAACAATATTATGAGAAGGAAAGTTGCTATTCACCATGTAGCGGAGATGCTGAGTTGCAGATAGGCACAACAAAAAGACTCAGTTATAGCTTTTGGCCATTAAGGCCTTCGTCAACAATAGACTGACACACACACACACACACACACACACACACACACACACACACACACACACACACAAGCAAATGCAGCTCACACAAATGACACATTTTTCAAGATAGATAGATGTATTTACTTTTGTATTCTTGAACTGTTCATTAAAAAAGTCAGACATCTAGCAACAATCTTGTTCCTCTCAGTAAACTGTATAAATAGTGTTATGTCGTCATCAGCCTGCCTTTGGAGGACATGTTTATGCTGCAGTCTCACTGGCACACATTGCAAGCACACCTGCCTGGCTTTTAACAAACCCATTGCCCAATGGCCAGCCACATGGGTGTATTTAACCTGCAGATACAGCATGTGAATTGAATCACTCATGTTCACATGTTGAGAAAGATGCATATACCTAACAAGCATGTGTCTTCTTGCATGTGGGGCGAGGACAGGCACATGGCAACTAGACTGAAGCTGCACGGGAATAAGTGTAGCATTAACATGATGAAATGGAACACTGGACTATTGACAGAATTGTGTACCAAGGAACATATGAGTAATATAGGCCATTAACAGGGGTGCCGACTTATAATAAATATTGGGGGGTGGGCGTGGGTGGGGGGGCATACTGGGGGTCTTGCCCCAAGAAATTTTCTAAATTTTGGATGAAAAATAGTGTGTTTTAAAGTTTCTTAAAACATTTTAGAGTCATATGTTCAGTGAATATATAGCTCTGAAAATACTGAAATTATGTTTAAATAAATTCTAAACTATCATTAAAAGAATAAAACAAAATTTTGCTGTCGCACAGTAATAGCACTTTGATTAATAAGTGAAATAGCTAATTTAAGCTTAATTTGAATAAGGCTCAGGGTTCATTAAATAAAAACAGTATCTCAAAGTTAATGCTTTAATACAGTTAATAAAGTTAATACAGTATGCCTAATACTTTCAGTCAAGAAGTATGTAAATAACGGGTTTTAATTGGGTCTTACTCCCTAAAAATATTTAAGTACTTGAAAATAACTAGTACAGTACTATAGTAATAGAGTACTAAACTAGTACTAATATTTCGAAACTGAAAATTTAACATTATGCGTGTATATAATTCTCCATTTTATAAAGATTTTTAATATTGCTCTAAATGCCATTATTAGGACTAGTGTCTCTAGAAAGGTGCAAATCTCTACCGTCTGACTGTATTACTGCATGTGAAGTCGTTGATGACTGGTTGGATATCCAATTAATCCAAAACATCTCGGTGGGCATGAAGAACTGCCAAGTTGTTCAATCGCTTCTGTCCCATTGTTAATCAGAGATATATTTTCAGATGTCTAAGGGACATGGACCTTGCCGTTGGTGGGGAGGCTTGCGTGCCTCAGCGATACAGATAGCCGTACCGTAGGTACAACCACAACGGAGGGGTATCTGTTGAGAGGCCAGACAAACGTGTGGTTCCTGAAGAGGGGCAGCAGCCTTTTCAGTAGTTGCAAGGGCAACAGTCTGGATGATTGACTGATCTGGCCTTGTAACAATAACCAAAACGGCCTTGCTGTGCTGGTACTGCGAACGGCTGAAAGCAAGGGGAAACTACGGCCGTAATTTTTCCCGAGGGCATGCAGCTTTACTGTATGATTAAATGATGATGGCGTCCTCTTGGGTAAAATATTCTGGAGGTAAAATAGTCCCCCATTCGGATCTCCGGGCGGGGACTACTCAAGAGGACGTCGTTATCAGGAGAAAGAAAACTGGCGTTCTACGGATCGGAGCGTGGAATGTCAGATCCCTTAATCGGGCAGGTAGGTTAGAAAATTTAAAAAGGGAAATGGATAGGTTAAAGTTAGATATAGTGGGAATTAGTGAAGTTCGGTGGCAGGAGGAACAAGACTTCTGGTCAGGTGACTACAGGGTTATCAACACAAAGTCAAATAGGGGTAATGCAGGAGTAGGTTTAATAATGAATAGGAAAATAGGAATGCGGGTAAGCTACTACAAACAGCATAGTGAACGCATTATTGTGGCCAAGATAGATACGAAGCCCACACCTACTACAGTAGTACAAGTTTATATGCGAACTAGCTCTGCAGATGACGAAGAAATTGAAGAAATGTACGATGAAATAAAAGAAATTATTCAGATAGTGAAGGGAGACGAAAATTTAATAGTCATGGGTGACTGGAATTCGAGTGTAGGAAAAGGGAGAGAAGGAAACGTAGTAGGTGAATATGGATTGGGGCTAAGAAATGAAAGAGGAAGCCGCCTGGTAGAATTTTGCACAGAGCACAACTTAATCATAGCTAACACTTGGTTTAAGAATCATGATAGAAGGTTGTATACATGGAAGAACCCTGGAGATACTAAAAGGTATCAGATAGATTATATAATGGTAAGACAGAGATTTAGGAACCAGGTTTTAAATTGTAAGACATTTCCAGGGGCAGATGTGGACTCTGACCACAATCTATTGGTTATGACCTGTAGATTAAAA
Source organism: Schistocerca nitens (assembly GCF_023898315.1). Classification (NCBI taxonomy): domain Eukaryota; kingdom Metazoa; phylum Arthropoda; class Insecta; order Orthoptera; family Acrididae; genus Schistocerca; species Schistocerca nitens. The sequence continues at coordinate 85,202,505 of NC_064621.1, read as the reverse complement.
CTGAAGAAACTGCAAAAAGGTGGGAATTTAAGGAGATGGGACCTGGATAAACTGAAAGAACCAGAGGTTGTAGAGAGTTTCAAGGAGAGCATAAGGGAACAATTGACAGGAATGGGGGAAAGAAATACAGTAGAAGAGGAATGGGTAGCTTTGAGGGATGAAGTAGTGAAAGCAGCAGAGGATCAAATAGGTAAAAAGACGAGGGCTAGTAGAAATCCTTGGGTAACAGAAGAAATATTGAATTTAATTGATGAAAGGAGAAAATATAAAAATGCAGTAAATGAAGCAGGCAAAAAGGAATACAAACGTCTCAAAAATGAGATCGACAGGAAGTGCAAAATGGCTAAGCAGGGATGGCTAGAGGACAAATGTAAGAATGTAGAGGCTTTTCTCACTAGGGGTAAGATAGATACTGCCTACAGGAAAATTAAAGAGACCTTTGGAGATAAGAGAACCACTTGTATGAACATCAAGAGCTCAGATGGAATCCCAGTTCTAAGCAAAGAAGGGAAAGCAGAAAGGTGGAAGGAGTATATAGAGGGTCTATACAAGGGCGATGTACTTGAAGACAATATTATGGAAATGGAAGAGGATGTAGATGAAGATGAAATGGGAGATACGATACTGCGTGAAGAGTTTGACAGAGCACTGAAAGACCTGTGTCGAAACAAGGCCCCCGGAGTAGACAACATTCCATTGGAACTACTGACGGCCTTGGGAGAGCCAGTCCTGACAAAACTCTACCATCTGGTGAGCAAGATGTATGAAACAGGTGAAATACCCTCAGACTTCAAGAAGAATATAATAATTCCAATCCCAAAGAAAGCAGGTGTTGACAGATGTGAAAATTACCGGACAATCAGTTTAATAAGCCACAGCTGCAAAATACTAACACGAATTCTTTACAGACGAATGGAAAAACTGGTAGAAGCGGACCTCGGGGAAGATCAGTTTGGATTCCGTAGAAATACTGGAACACGTGAGGCAATACTGACCTTTCGACTTATCTTAGAAGAAAGATTAAGGAAAGGCAAACCTACGTTTCTAGCATTTGTAGACTTAGAGAAAGCTTTTGACAATGTTGACTGGAATACTCTCTTTCAAATTCTAAAGGTGGCAGGGGTAAAATACAGGGAGCGAAAGGCTATTTACAATTTGTACAGAAACCAGATGGCAGTTATAAGAGTCGAGGGACATGAAAGGGAAGCAGCGGTTGGGAAGGGAGTAAGACAGGGTTGTAGCCTCTCCCCGATGTTATTCAATCTGTATATTGAGCAAGCAGTAAAGGAAACAAAAGAAAAATTCGGAGTAGGTATTAAAATCCATGGAGAAGAAATAAAAACTTTGAGGTTCGCCGATGACATTGTAATTCTGTCAGAGACAGCAAAGGACTTGGAAGAGCAGTTGAACGGAATGGATGCTGTCTTGAAGGGAGGATATAAGATGAACATCAACAAAAGCAAAACGAGGATAATGGAATGTAGCCGAATTAAGTCGGGTGATGTTGAGGGTATTAGATTAGGAAATGAGACACTTAAAGTAGTAAAGGAGTTTTGCTATTTGGGGAGCAAAATAACTGATGATGGTCGAAGTAGAGAGGATATAAAATGTAGACTGGCAATGGCAAGGAAAGCGTTTCTGAAGAAGAGAAATTTGTTGACATCGAGTATAGATTTAAGTGTCAGGAAGTCATTTCTGAAAGTATTTGTATGGAGTGTAGCCATGTATGGAAGTGAAACATGGACGGTAAATAGTTTGGACAAGAAGAGAATAGAAGCTTTCGAAATGTGGTGCTACAGAAGAATGCTCAAGATTAGATGGGTAGATCACGTAACTAATGAGGAGGTATTGAATAGGATTGGGGAGAAGAGAAGTTTGTGGCACAACTTGACCAGAAGAAGGGATCGGTTGGTAGGACATGTTCTGAGGCATCAAGGGATCACCAATTTAGTATTGGAGGGCAGCGTGGAGGGTAAAAATCGTAGGGGGAGACCAAGAGATGAATACACTAAGCAGATTCAGAAGGATGTAGGTTGCAGTAGGTACTGGGAGATGAAGAAGCTTGCACAGGATAGAGTAGCATGGAGAGCTGCATCAAACCAGTCTCAGGACTGAAGACCACAACAACAACAAGGGTGCTAAATGGCTGTTGCTGTCGTGATTGAAACTACTTGGAGAAGCTTAATGCACTTCACTACTTCACATAACGTTTCTCCAACTGCAGGCTCTTGTGTAATGTACTTTCTTACATCAAACTTGTTTTTGAAGACCAGTTGTTTTTTATTAGCGATATCAGCTAACATATTCAAGTATAAGTGCAGTCTCTCAATGTATAGGTCATTTTTGAAAAACTCAGTTGATTTTTCCAAATTTGTTTCACCTCTGTTTACTAAAAGCAAGCACTCTTGTTCAACTGCAATGACCTCTGTGAGTCCAGTTGAAGCGAACCACTCAGTAATGCAAGATTGCACTGTATCACAAATTCAATGTAATTAGCTTTGTAGTATTCTTTTGGGGTTTGGGAAGTGTGTGGTGAGCTGCCTTTGCTGTTTTCATACTTTTTTGGTATACTTTGATTCTGAGGAAGGGAAGGATCATCAACTTGTGAAGGTTTTTCTCTTAAACACAATTCCCAAAAGTGTTCAGAACTATCATGGCTTCCATTCAATATACGAATCAAGCCCTCTTAGATTTTTATTATTGCTTCAATGTCTCATGTCCAGAAATGACCTTTACAGTAAATGACTGCAAAAAGATACAAAAAATAACTGGATAAATCATGAAGCAAAAACAGCAAGAGAGAAACTTAGACTTTTCCAATATGCAGTGATAAATAATAACAATAATAATAGACTAACGGTAGAATTTAAGAACTATCAGGATTACTATAAAGATCTTCTGCTAGAAACTAAAAGTAAATATGTAGCCACAATGTTAAGAAACTCTACTAACACAGGTTTAGCTGTTTGGAAAGTAATAAATAGCTTTAGGGATTGTAAGGACAGATCAACAAGTGATTTTACTATAAACCATAAAGGGCATATCATGAAATGTCAATGTCAGATTGCAAATGTTTTTAATGAGTACTTTTCTTCTGTTGGAAAATCTGTCAATGACCATTTTAAGAATCTTCAGCATAGATATAGGGGCATTCCAATCAAACAAAGCATATACTTGGCCCCAACCAATAACAAGGAAGTCAAAAACATAGTAATGTCATTAAAAAATACAAAATCAGCAGGCTATGATGGATTGTCTATCAGTACACTGAAAAGATGCATAGACAACATATCTGATGCCATGGCCACAGCAGTAAATGATGTAATTGCATCAGGTTGTTTCCCAGATAGTCTAAAGACAGCACAAGTAACCCCGATTCACAAGAAAGGTGATAAATCTAAAATTGAAAACTACCGCCCCATCTCAATCTTACCTGCATTTTCCAAGGTAGTTGAGAAAGTTATTTATACTAGACTAATGACATTCCTGAGTCAACACAATTTAATATTTGAAAATCAGAATGGCTTTATGAAAAACAAGTCAACATCAGTAGCAGCAGCACAATTAATAAACAAAATAATAACGGCCATAGAGAACAAAGAGTACGCAACTGGAGTGTTCCTTGATCTAGAAAAAGCTTTTGATTGTGTCAACATCACCATATTACTTGACAAGCTGTGGAACCTGGCTATCAGAGGAACTGGCTATGAGCTAATAAAATCATATATGAGCAATAGAAAACAATTTGTCTTGCTTAAAACAAACAGTGGGTCTTACAAATCTAAAATTACAGATATCAAATATGGAGTGCCTCAAGGTTCTGTCTTGGGACCCCTTCTTTTCTTGATTTATGTTAATGATATACAGTATTGTTCTCCTAACTGTACAAAAATATTGTATGCAGATGACACATCAATTGTGTATAAACACAAAGACTGTGAGAGTCTGGAGGTACAGTGCAACAGTGTAACTAATGAATATAATAGAGGGAAACATTCCACGTGGGAAAAATATATCTAAAAACACAGATGATGTGACTTACCGAACGAAAGTGCTGGCAGGTCGATAGACACACAAACAAACACAAACATACACACGAAATTCAAGGTTTCGCAACAAACTGTTGCCTCATCAGGAAAGAGGGAAGGAGAGGGAAAGACGAAAGGATGTGGGTTTTAAGGGAGAGGGTAAGGAGTCATTCCAATCCCGGGAGCGGAAAGACTTACCTTAGGGGGAAAAAAGGACAGGTATACACTCGCACACACACACATATCCATCCGCACATACACAGACACAAGCAGACATTTGTAAAGGCCTTTACAATGAAAAGGCCTTTACAATGAAATGAATACCCCTAGCTGCATACAGGCGTTGATATACGTCAATGGGGACAGTTGAAAATGTGTGCTCTATCCATCTGGGCCACCGAGGACACAGAGGATAGTGCGACTGCAGTGACTTATCTCTGGCAAGATGGCATAAACTGTCTACAACTGCCAAGTTTAAACTGTGAGCAGTGCAGTGCACACAACTTGCTTTTGTTTGTATATCCAAAACTAACTTTTTTAGTCCTTTGAACTTAATTCTCATATTCGAGGCACCATCATACCACTGTCCTCTAAGTTATCCATTGACAAATCAAGATGAGCAAAAATGTCTTTTAAAATACTAAACAAAGTTTTTGATTCAGTGTTGGGGGTCTCGTATAAGCCAATAAAGTCTTTGTTGATTAAGGAACCAAGTTTGAATACAAAATGACTTTTGTGTGTGAATCAATGAATCACTTGTTTCATCAACCATAATAGAAAAATTGAAGCCAATACCTTTCTCAACACAGACTTTCCTAGTAGATCAACGATCTTGTTTTTAATATCGTGGTACGTCCACTTATACCCCGAATGCCCTAACCAATCTTTAAACTCAGGTATGTCATTCTTTCAGAGTTCCAACAATTGAAAAAAATTTGAGTTTAGATCTTTGCGCCCTATAATGGCTAGTCCTTGTCAGCATAGGAATTGCAAGGTAGTAAAAATTGTCTCAAGAGGTAAACGTCTTTTCGTCATATCACTATCTAACTTTTCATTCAGTTGGGAGGCCACACTTCGGTTAGTGATAGAATTTAGCTGCAGAACACCTTCCTTATGCATGCATATAGATGCTTCATATTTTAGGCATGTAAATTTGATCAACCAAGACGTCTGAAATGATCTTCCCTTACCGGATTGTTCAGATTTCGGCTCTGAACGGTTCTCGCCTGAAGACAACAAAGCAACTGATGACACAATAATTGTTGGAGGTTGACTTGCAGTATCATCAACTTCCATGTGTGCCTTTTTGGTAACAAATTTTTCCATTGCAAACTTAATTCACAATACACTAAGAGAGTAAAGTAAACGAGTAAAATATGGTCATATAAAATAGTCCACTAGACACTAAAGTCAGAACACTAAACATGTCTGAACATGCACTGAATGAAACTATCCACACTGAGTGAGTGCGACAGCAGGGTGGGCTTTATATAGCAGCGGCGTTGTAATGTCTCAAAGCGTCAACGCGACGTGAGGCGGATGGTTCCAGGCGCTTGTGCTCCAGTCCTTTTGATGTTGCCATGGCTGCAGTGCTGGCCTGCCGGCGCCAGACTTTACCCGAAGGTTTGCGCACCGGGACAAATTCGAAGTGTGCCCGCAGCACAGTAACACTATCATGATTAACACCACTCGTTTTCAGTTAACTTGCTTACTACCATAATAATTATTTGTTTTAAGTCATTATTGAATGTATTTTAAAAGGTAACCATCTTCAAACAAGGTAAATAAAAAATTACAACAATTTTGTGATTTTACAAAGTATAACTAATAAACTTCTTAAATTAATTTGGGGGGGGGGGAGAGCAGTGTGCTGACCACACGCCCCTCCTATCCGCATCCTCAACTGCGGATGACACGGCGGTCGGATGGTATCGATGGGCCACTTGTGGCCTGAAGACGGAGTTTTTTTTATTTGGGGGGCACAACCCTCCCCCCCCCCACCCCAAATGTATTTTTGAGGGGGCTTGGCCCCCCTCAGGCTCCATGGAGTCAGCGCCTGTGGCCACTAAGGACTGTGCATTGTCATTGGTCATCTACGTGTCATCAGTCAGGGAGACAATGTGATTGTGTTTTCGTATTAGGAAAGCCTTAATACGAAAGAGCTGGTAGGCATGAGGACACAATGGACCTAGGGTTTAGTGTGCTGATCCATATTAATGGGGAATTGAGCTATTTAGGGGGTGGGAGGTTGACCCTCAACTCCAATGCCCCTATAGTATATAACAAAGGTTACTTTTCAGTTGCGTTTGTACGTGTGAATGGAATCGCAGACTGACTCATAACATTCCAGCCAAGTAAAGATCATATTTACAGGTTGACCAACCTGTTGCCAACAACAATTCTGATATGTTTCATGATTCCACGGGTAGAATCGGCAAACCACAGCAATGAAATGTTCATATGGCATTTTTGGCCAGGCGCTCCATTTGGGTAATGTAGCCTCAGAGCGCAAGTCTTTTTATTTTATGCCACTTTGGTGACTTGTGTGTCAGTGATGATGAAATGATGAGGAGGACAACACACACATCCAGGTCCTAGCGGAGAAAATCACCGTCCTGGCTTGGAATCAAACCTGGGGCCCCGTGGTTGAGGATCAGCAATATTTACCCCAAGATCATGAGCTGCTGACAAAACCAGTGGATGTTGAATGAAGGAAAGGCATAAAGTTCATGAACATGCAATAAAAGAACAAAAAGACAGAAAAACTGATTTCCGAAACATAGGTAGAAACTACTGAAAGAAACAGAAAACCCACACCTACATACTTTTCTAACTATAGTTTGCATAACAGTTTTCACAGGCATAGTGATTTAATTGTTGAAAGGATAAAATACAGAAATGCAGTAAATGAAGTAGAGCAAAAAGGAATACTAACGTCTCAAAAATGAGATTGACAGGAAGTGCAAAATGGCTAAGCAGGGATGGCTAGAGGACAAATGTAACAATATAGAGGCATATCTCACTAGGGGTAAGATAGATTCTGCCTACAGGAAAACTAAAGAGACCTTTGGAGAAAAGAGAACCACTTGTATGGATATCAAGAGCTCAGATGGAAACCCAGTTCTAAGCAAGGAAGGGAAAGCATAAAGGTGGAAGGAGTATATTGAGGGTCTATACAAGGGCGATGTACTTGAGGACAGTATTATGGAAGTAGAAGAGGATGTAGATGAAGATGAAATGGGAGATATGATACTGCGTGAAGTGTTTCACAGAGCACTGAAAGACCTAATTTGAAACAAATCCCCGGGAGTAGACAGCATTCCATTAGAGGTACTAACAGCCTTGGGAGAGCCAGCCCTGACAAAACTCTACCATCAGGTGAGCAAGATGTATGACACAGGCGGAATACCCTCAGACTTCAAGAAGAATATAGTAATTCCAATCCCAAAGAAAACAGGTGTTGACAGATGTGAAAATAACTGAACTATCAGTTTAATACGTCACGGCTGCAAAATGCTAACACAAATTCCTTACAGATGAATGGAAAAACTGGTGGATGCTGACCTCGGGGAAGATCAGTTTGGATTCCGTAGAAATGTTGGAACACATGAGGCAATACTGACCCTCCAACCTATCTTAGAAGATAGATTAAGGAAAGGCAAAACTAGTATTTGTAGACTTAGAGAAAGCTTTTGACAATGTTGACTGGAATACTCTCTTTCAAATTCTGAAGGTGGCAGGGGTAAAACAGGGAGTGAAAGGCTATTTACAATTTGTACAGAAACAAGATGGCAGTTATAAGAGTCGAAGGGCATGAAAAGGAAGCAGTGGTTGGGAAGGGAGTGAGACAGGGTTGTAGCCTATCCCCAATGTTATTCAATCTGTATATTGAGCAAGTAGTAAAGGAAACAAAAGAAAAATTCAGAGTAGGAATTAAGATCCATGGAGAAGAAATAAAAACTTTGAGGTTCGCCGATGACATTGTAATTATGTCAAAGACAACAAAGGACCTGGAAGAGCAGTTGAATGGAATGGACAGTGTCTTGAAAGGAGGATATAAGATGAACATCAACAAAACCAAAACGAGGATAATGGAATGTAGTCAAATTAAATCGGGTGATGCTGAGGGAATTAGATTAGGTAATGAGACACTGAAAGTAGTAAATGAGTTTTGCTATTTGGGGAGCAAGATAACTGATGATGGTCAAAGTGAAGAGGATATAAAGTGTAGACTGGCAATGGCGAGGAAAGCATTTCTGAAGAAGAGAAATTTGTTAACATCGAGTATAGATTTAAGTGTCAGGAAGTTGTTTCTGAAAGTATTTGTATGGAGTATAGCCATGTAAGGAAGTGAAACATGGATGATAGATAGTTTGGACAAGAAGAGAATAGAAACTTTCAAAATTTGGCACTACAGAAGAATGCTGAAGACTAGATGGGTAGATCACATAACTAGTGAGGAGGTATTGAATATAATTGGGGGAAGAAATTTGTGGCACAACTTGACTAGAAGAAGGGATCAGTTGGTAGGACATGTTCTGAGGCATCAAGGGAGCACCAGTTTAGCATTGGAGGGCAGCATGGAGGGTAAAAATTGTAGAGGGAGACGAAGAGATGAATACACTAAGCAGATTCAGAAGGCTGTAGGTTACAGTAGGTACTGGGAGATGAAGCAGCTTGCACAGGATAGGGTAGCATGGAGAGCTGCATCAAACCAGTCTCTGGAGTGAAGACCACAACAACAACAGTACTTTGTGAAATATTAATAATTGTGAGTGCATGGTTCAGTTCTTTGTTGTTAAATTATAAAGTTATGAAAGACGTGAGAGAATAGTGCTTCTACAATGCTTAAATTAAATGCGTGACACATGCGTATATCAGATATTCAGACATACTAGGATGTTTTTCAAACACTTTATCTTAATAGATTTCTGTTTTTTGGACAGTATGCTAATGCAATATAATGCATTATATTTTGCTATTATTACATTAAAAGTTTTTATATGCAATGGAAGCTCGATATAACTCTGTTGTCCAGACATGCTTTACTACTGCTTTATAATGTAATAATAATATTTATTCGACATCGAATAATCAAATACAATCCCTAGAAATAATACAGTTTCAGGACTAATCGTGGTATATGAAGAGTGAGCCGTGTAATGAAAAATAAGCATGGAAAGTTAGGAAGAACACATAATGCAATATTATACATACTGTATTTAATTTTAGTGAACATTAGAAGTAAAACATTTAATAAACTTACCAAGTAGGGTATGGCAATAAGCAAGCTTCTCTCAAACATGAACATGAGCAGTCACTTCTTTTTTATGAAGTTAGTGGTCTTGGTCTGTTTTAGACCATCTCCAGACCTCACACCATGCTGGTAGACAGTGGCAGTGAACAAAGCGGGCACTACGAATCCACAAACGGTAACTGCTCCAGTTAGTGTTCGTGGAGTCGTAGCACTTGCACCATTCACTGCCACTCTACACCAGCATGGTGTGAGGTCTGGAGATGGTCTAAAATAGACCAAAGCCAGTAATCCCATAAAAAGGGGGTTTCTATCAGTTGTGACTGTTCATGTTCTTTTTAAGTGTAAAAAAACCGCTGTTCTCCAAGAAAATATTTCTCAAAAATTAAACTTCTCTCAAACGTCGACCAAACAATAACAAGAGTTTCAGCACTGTAAATAAAGTTCACTATCAAATATGGTATGACAATTTCAACACTGATTGCAGGCTACAGTGCATCATTGTTCTACTGCTTTAAAGAAGTCAGTTAACTTTCTTTGGCAGGTCATTTCACGCAGTTTCTTTAGTGCATACTCTTTTATGCTCATTGCATGCAACAACCCAGTTTGGTTTTGTTTACTTTGTCGCTCCATCCATGTAATCACTTTATTTGTATTACCCAATATTTCAAATGTACTGGAAGCATTGCCTACACTTTCTTCTTCAGCTTCATCATCCTCATCTGCGACTGGTTCACTACTCTCATTTTGAACAGTGTCAATAATTTGCTTGTCATCTATGTTTTCCGAAATTGATTCTTTGTTGTTGACAACTACCCAAAAGTGTCGAATATGCAATGTCACATACAGATAGCTGTTAAACTCTACGTCACCACAGCATTCACATGTTGCATTTTCTTCGGTGGAACAGTTGTTCCAGCAAAAACCTAATGGTGGTCAGACTGAAGCCTTGCCACACCAGGCCTGCTGAATACCCAACACTCTTAAGATAGATTTCAAGAACATTACCATTTCCTCACATGGACTTTCTGTTGAAGTGAACAGTTCATGTCGAATGCTTATATGATGCCCTGATCCAGAGGCTGAATTAACGCCATCATGTTTTGTAGCAAAGATAAAGTTTTTTTCCATCTTCTGATTACAACACATCAGCAGGTGGATGAGCTGGATAGTTATCAAGAATTAGTAGAGCTTCTTCTCTCCTCTTAAGTGACTGTAGGTGCTTTTTCACTGATGGAACAAACTCTTTTAGAAACCAGTTGGTGCAGTTGGTGAAAATGTCACATGTCATCCAAGCAGTCATTGAATGCCTCTAAGGGAATTGTAATGATGAGATGTTTACATGCTTGAAACATCTCAGGCTTTTACATTTATCTATACAAAGAGATTTCAGCTCTGTGGCAAAGAGGAAGGTTATTCTGTCTTTATAGTATTCGAACCTCTCTTATTTCCCGATTTTGTTGTATCAAGAGTTCTGGTTGGAAGCAATCGATAATAAAGTGTCATTTCATCACAGTTATACACTTGGTGATCATTTAAACTTTCATCTACCATTATTTTGTGTAGAATTTTAGGAAATTGTGATGCATATTTACCTTGCTTCTCCTTCAGTGGTCCTTTGGCTAATTCCGTGTCGACATTTCCATCTTGAAAACCATCCATCAGAAACTAGAAAATCTTTGTTGCCATGTAAATAAAACTGAAAATTTTCAGCTTGGGCTTTAATAATTGACCAGAAAGTGGCACCCACATATAAAGGCATTTGTCAAATTCACTGTCTTTTCCTAGTTTTGGCTTTTTTCTGCCCATTCCCACATTACTTTCAACAGTATTTACAAAACTTTTAAGTTTATTCTCTTCTTTCACTCATTCCCTGATGATTCCTTCAGGTACACGATGCTCACGTGTTAAACTTGCTTTAGTTTCACCATTCTTCTCACAGTCAATAATTTTTAGTTTATCACTCACAGAATATGCTTTCCATTTCTGTGACATCATAACAAGCTCACAGAAAGCTAGACAATGAATGAATAATTTATGAATAAATGATGGTTGTGTGTATTTTGATTATTCCCAAATACCTTGTTGACTGCATCACAGTGTTAACCGTGAGATGTGAATTCGTTGTTAAGGCAAATTAAAAGTTGAGTTTAATTACATCCATGTGTTCTGATTACTGTTTAGAGAGTGTGGAGGTCGTAGTAGTAAATTATACTGCAGAAAGGTTACATGCAGGTTATAACACAATTTGTTTCGTGGTTATACAGTGTACTGACAAGGGGAGGTCCCCAGCAGTGTGATTGACTTTTTGAAACTATCTATATGATGATGTAGGCTACAATCCCAGATATCAAACACTGCAGAGCCATTCACCCTGGTGGGCCCTTGTTTGCGAGTAATTAAAACAAAAAAAATGGAATTTTGTGTGACACTTAGTAGGATTTAAGTAGTTGCATTGCACAGTCTGGTTGTCTGGTGTAATGAATAGGTTATGGGTTCAGATCTCATCAGTGCAGTTAATATTTTTATTTTTAAATATTTGTTGAAGTGACTTTGATTATCATTTTTATTCAATTAATAGCTTTAAATAAAAAAATTTTAATTCAATTCCTTTGTCACATAGTGTCAACTTCATTTGCTGTCTTTTTTCTTCGTGTCATTCTTTCTCTACTTGAGCTTCTGTTTTTAATTAATTTTATGAATTAATTTCAATTTAATTTCTTTTGTTTTGTCACCCTGTTTTTTATCCACATTATTGTGTTCATTATATCTGTTTCTTATTTTGCTTGAATTTTGTTTTACTTATAAACCTGTCGTTCATTTAAATTTTTATCTGTGTTATTTTTTCTAAAGTATGATAGGTATTAAGGTTAGTTTTAAATGTCTGTATGATGATTACCATGCAAAAATGCACACCTGTAAAAAAATAAATTTTTCACGCTGTTGCACAAATACAAATAGATTATTTTGTCTTTTGTTTTTTGACTTAGAGATTCGAATCTTCAAATAATTGAATATTATTATAGATAAATATAATTAAATTCATATTCACAAGAATTCCAATTGAAAAAAGAATAATATAAAGAAAAAATGAAACAAATGAAGAAGTTCACTGATTAAAATAATGTGACAAAGGAATAGAAATAATGAATTACATTTAAACCAATTAATTGAATAAAAGTAGTGATCGAAGTAATTTCGATAAAGATTTAAAAATTTAAAAAAATGTACTTGACATGACATGATTCAAACCCACAACCTCCTGCATGCCATGCTGTTTTGCTATTTATTACACCACACAACCGGATTACATCAGGCACCTTTTTTAATACTACTGTCACTCAAAATTCTGAATAATTTGTCAGTTACTGGCAAAAGAGAGCCCACCAGGGAGAATGACTACAGTGTGTGATACCTGGGATCTTAATCTACATCACTATATGGATAGTTTCAAAAAATCGACTGCACTGCTGGGGATCTCTCCTTATGAGTGTGCAAAAATCATTCATAAATGATATTTTATTTTGGGGCACATACTTTATATATTATTATATTCGAGTCCATGGTTTATTGGACTGCAGTATATCAGACTTCTACTTTCTTTGTGGTTATTGTAATTAATATCATACACATCGGTCACACATAATGAGTGGAGATGAGAGCACTTACTATGACCCACCCCACCAAGAACCAAAGACTGAACTCATGGCTGGGGTAGACAAAGATGAAGCCTCCTGAAGCTAAGTGTAGGCCTTAGAGGCCAGCAGTTGTGTGTCATATTTACTAGTTCTGTCAGTAGAGTTTACCCTAGTGACAATTAACCAACTTTTTGGTACCACATTTTCTTGTCTTCTGTCTGTGCGTTATCTGTGAACTGGCCATATTTTTCATCATTTGGCAATCCTTCTATTTCTTCAGTGATCTTTTCAAGTTCAGAGGTCATTTTTCCATGTTTAGCAACCTTTTTCCGTGTTCAGGTACAATTTTGCCTTGTTTAGCAAACGTTTTTCCTGTATTTAGTGATCATCTTCCTTTGTTAAATGATCTTTTTTGCTTTCTGTAGCTACTGTTTATCATCCTCCATTCTTCTTAGTCTTCTTCTACATGTATCTAGTATCTTCCTCCATTTCCTTGCATTCGTATTTGTTTTTTAGCAATATTAATGTATGTTTAACAACTGTCCCTTCTTTCAGTTTTACAGTCTACTTTTCACACATTGTTTCAGCAGTCAGTTTGCCCATGTGCAGCTGTTGTTTACCTTCTTTCATTGTTGGATGTTTTTTTTTTACATCTTTAGTGATTTTCTTCATATTCATTGACCTTGTTTTTGCACATAACAATCTTTTTCTGTCTTTTTAGCTGTCCCCTTCCTTTGTTTGATGCTGTTTATTGTCTATTTAGTGACCATTCTTCACTGTGCAACTACTGAACCTTTTTTCTTAAGTGGGCCACTTCTTTCCTTTCTTCAATGAGGATTTTTCTATACTTTGATAACTACCATACCAGTATGTACTATTTTTTATTCTGTTGGGTAACATTTTCATTATTTGGTGACAATTTTTCTTCTTTTGGAAATTATTTTTGTGTAATTATTCCTATCCATTTGCTTGCAGTTCACACGAACGCACGCGTGCGCACACACACACACACACACACACACACACACACACACACACACACACACCTATGTTTGAATAAAAAGTTCTCAGGTTTCTAGTGGTGCAATATGGTTAAAATTCCACTAGCTTTTGACCAAGCATTCCTTGGCCATTGTCAAGTGATATGACTGCCAGTGGGCTGCTGTCATTTATTTACTCTAGCTGTGATGTCACTGGTGCTCATGGCATCATCATATATGGGCATACGTTGACTCAGTATTCGATATGCCCAACTCCATGGTGCAATCATTGTGTCCCACACTGGACTGAACTGCAGGCCACTATCTCTATTAAGAATGTTATTGGTATTCTTGTTTTAATTGCTTCTTTAATTACAAAGTTCAAGAGTTGTTGGGGCAAACCACAACAGAGGTTTCGTCAAATTTAATTTGGTGACCATTTTTTAAAGCATGCTCAGCTAAAGCAGATTTCTGGTGCAAAGTAGGTAATAACACCTCTCGTGCACTTTCCTGTTCTAAAGTGCATTCTGTTTATGTGACAAGACTGACCTCACTCGCAAGATATCTTGTAGAATGCAGGTGTTCTGAGACCTGCTGCATCTTTAACTGGTCTCAGTAACTGTCAGATTTTTGTTAGAGGCCTGAAGTTTGATTTTATGTTATGCCTTTTTAGCAGGCAGTATATCAAGCCTGACACAGAGCCATAGAATGTCAAAAGAGCAAGTTTCTTTTCCTGCATCTTGTTGGTATGCTTATTGTGAACTTTGCTTGACATCGTTTCATTTATTTGTTCATCAGTGTAGCCATTGTTCCTGAAGACCTTGCATCAGTGGCTCAGTTCCTATGATGCAACTATGTTTGTAATACAGTGCTCTACTGCCCCTCATGATATAGCTGATGGAACGCAAGTACAGATCAGTGTGAGTATGTTTTCTGTAGTGACTGTTAGGGCAATGCACTATCTTTTTCAACCTCCACACTGACTCGGATGTTACCATTAATATTTTGGAGATGTTCCAAGAAATCATCAAGTTTCTCGTGTCCATGGGGCCACAACAAAAGTGTCATCAACATATCAGAAGAAACTATTAGACTTTAATGGTGCTGTGTTTAATGCAATATCCTCAAAATTCTTCTTGAACAGGTTTGCAACAGCTGGAGCTACTGGATTTTCCATTGCAATTTATTTATTTATTTATTTTATCATCCCAATGGTCACATTTGTGATATAGGATTTGTCAGGGTACATTTTAACAACTATATAATATCTTTACAATATTTTTATCTATGCTGAATTCATATTAATCTATCTTATGTTTAATACAATATACAACTAATAAGTGTTTTTATAACATAATTTCTTATGCACTGATGTAATTTCATTTGTCACATTAACTTAAACATATATTGTTATACAGTTGCACAGAGATATCCACTTATGCTGTAATAACATTTGTCAAGCATGTGGTTCTTTATAAAAGTTTTAAATTTATCCTCATTTTCCAGCTCTTTGATATGTTTTGGTAGTTCATTAAAAAGTTAGATGCCTTGATTACATACATGTTTCTGACTTCGGGTCCTTGTTACAGCTTGTATGTGAAGATCTGTACATTGCCGTGTATCATAATTATGGAAGTCTGTATTGGTTTTCATTTTGTCCTGATTTCTTTTGATCACCAACAGACAATTCAGAATGTATAATGATTGAATTGTTAAAATTTTTAATGCTTTAAAAAGGGGCCTACATTATCCGAATAGCACGTTTCTGTAATTTGAAAATCTCATTTAGACGACAATTTGTTTTTCCCCAGAATACTATCCCATAGGATGCAATGAACTGATAATAGCCAAAATATACTAATCTGGTACAGTCATTACTACAAACTCTTGAAATTATTCTAAGTACAAAACATGCTGAATTTAGTTTTAGTGCTAAGCTCACCCCATTGTCCTCCCAGTTAATCTTCTCATCAATGTGCATACCCAGGAATTTTGCACACTGTACTCTTTCAAGTTGTTTGCCCTCCATGGTGGGATTTAGGTCATCATGTTCACTTATTTTTCCATATTGCACATAATTAGTCATTACTGCAAACTCTTGAAATTATTCTAAGTACAAAACATGCTGAATTTAGTTTTAGTGCTAAGCTCACCACATGGTCCTTCCAGTTAATCTTCTCATCAATGTGCATACCCAGGAATTTTGCACACTGTACTCTTTCAAGTTGTTTGCCCTCCATGGTGGGATTTAGGTCGTCATGTTCACTTATTTTTCCATATTGCACATAATTAGTCTTTTTTGCATTCAGTGTCAGCTTGTCAGCACTAAACTATTTTTGTATATCTTGTAGGACATGGTCCACAGTACTGTGCAACGACTGCTTCATATCACTAACTATTAAACTAGTATCATCAGCAAATAACATGATTCTAGCTTTTCTCTCTGACACCTGAATTTCATTCATGTGAATGAGGAACAGCAAGGGGCCTAATACACTTCCTTGGGGTACTCCTACTCTGACCTCCCTTGGATCTAATCTTAGTTTAATTTTTTTATTAATATTTGGTGCTGTAATTTCAACCACCTGCATCCTCTTTTCCAGATAAGACTCAAACCACTTTTTTACCACTCCTCTGATACTTATAGCTTCAAGCTTTTCCAAAAGTATGCTGTGGTCAACAGTATCAAAGGCTTTTGACAAATCTAGATATATCCAAACTACACTTTTTCCCTCTTCCAATTTAGTGATTATTTCTTTTGTGTATTCCAGTACAGCTGTTTCGGTACTTCTCCCAGCTTGAAATCCATGCTGATTACTGTTTATCAGATTGTGCATATTAAAATAATGTGTGACTCTTATATTTCATTAGTATCTCTAAAACCTTAGAGAAAGTTGGGAGAAGTGAGAAAGGTCTGTAGTTTTCTATTTTAAGTTTATCACCCTTTTTCGACAGGGGAATAACTTTAGAAATTTTCAGTTTTTGTGGAAACACGCCCTCAGCCATTGACAAGTTTGCTATGTGCACCAATGGTTTCGCTATTTGATTAGCCGTTTTCTTTACTAATATTATTGGCACCTCATCTACTCCAGCTGACATCTTGGACTTGAGACTTTTAATCACTTTTAAAACTTCCTTTTCGTTTGTTGGAACTGCCATCATACTGCTGGCTGCCTTGGGTGCTTCCATCTTAATCTGCTCCCCAAAATTCCTGTTTAATGTCTGGGGTACATTTAAAAAGTAATTGTTTATATAATTAGGCATGGCATATTTATCTACCATTTTATTCTCCTCATCTTTTAGAATAATTGCCTTGTCTTTGATAGGTACCCCAGTTTCTTTTCTCACAATTTCCCATGCTATTTTAGTTTTATTTCTGGACTGTTTTATTTCCATATTATTACTTAATAACTTTGCATTTGCAATTACTCTGCGGTATATTTTCTTACACCTTTTTACATATTCTATAAAATCAGTATATGTACACTTCCTCAACTCTGCATTCAGTTTTTTCATGTTTTCACATGATTTCTTAATGCCAAGAGTCATCCAAGAACTTGACTTTATGTGTCCAGTAGACTTGATTCTGGTCAGTTTCTTTGGAAAACACATCTCAAAGTTCATCATATAAATCGACGCAAATACACTATATGCCTCATCTGTACTTGATTGTTTCATAACATCTAACCAATTTTTATTTTCTAAGATACTTATGAACTGATGACAGCTGTCCACAGAGAAGTTTCTTTTGTAAATATTATTTACACCTTTATCTTCTTTTGACCTTAAAGGGATTTCAATGGTGAGAGCATTGTGGTCAGACAATCCTAAATCTATGTTTGTTATCTCTATGTCAGTTGCTGACATATTTGAGAAAATGTTATCTATGAGGCTATTGGAGGTGTTTGTTATTCTAGTTGAATTGTTTATGTGTGGTGACATGTTGTAACTCTTTAAAATGTCCAAAAATTGTCTTTTTTGTTTACTTTCAACTAGAAGATTAATATTGAAATCACCGCAAAGAATAATCACAGCTTCTTTTTTGTAAAAAGTATTTAGCAACAATTCTAATTTATCAAAAAAGACTTCTATGTTTCCACATGGTGACCTATACACTGTAATGACTATGACTTTTTTCATCAGGCCATATAGCTGGACAGCACCTGCTTCAAAAAACTTTTCAATACTAAAGTTCTCTGCTTCACATCTCTTTTTAAATTCTAACTCTTGTCTAAGGTAAATACCAACTCCACCACCTTTTGCAATTTTCCTACTATAATGATTTGCCAGTTTAAATGGATTAATATGAATACTGCTAATTTCTTGGTCCTTACACCAATGTTCAGTAATACACAAGACATCAGGTTGGGTGTTACTTACTGCTATTTCAAGTTCACAATATTTGTTCTTGAGGCACTGCACATTTAGAGTCATAATCTTTAGAACAGGGGAGTGAGCACCGATGGTATTTCTCCTTTCGTTTAACACTGTTATCGCGGAGTTTTCATTATGGCTGGATACCAAAAATCCTGTTGTACCACAGGTTTCTTGTTTCTGTTGCTTTTCCTACTTGAAGTGAATGATGCTGATTGTTTGTTTATACTAGCTGTGGCAGCTGATGACATTTTAATATTCACTATAGCAGATGTTGATGTTTTTAGTGCTTCAGCAAATGTTGCTCTTGTTAAGGTTTTCATTTCTTCTGCTTCTGCCCTCATTTGGAGTGGGATTTTAGGGAACTTTTCTACTGTTATATGGCTTATTTCTTCTAGTATCTTTTCACCCATCATCCTTTATCCATAATAATTCCTGTGCTGTCCTTGCCTCATGAAATGATTTCTCACTGAGCTGTTTGCATCCACAAAAGTTGCACACTTAAAAGCACAGCAGATCTTACTGAATTTATTATTTGTTGACTTTATTTCTTTATTTATACATGATTCCTCGATTAGATCATGTCTATGTGGCACACTTACAACAAGAACCTTTAAATTTAGATCTGACAGCTTTTTTAGAGTTGTTTGAAGTGCACTTGTCGCTAGTTGGCTTTCATTTTTGTATATGTCATTTGCTCCACCTATTAGCATACAGCATGTTCCAGTCTTAACTAAGTTTTCACACTTATTTACTATTTCATTAAGGGAAGCACCAGGTTTGACAATGCCTGTTACTCTAAATCGGGACTGCCAATCATTTATTATTTGTGCCACACCCTTTGCATGACTATCACCTAATACACAAACTTGATATTTGTTGTTCTCCAGGTTCCCTCGTTCCGTCGGTTTTATAGTACACTTTGAAGAAACATTTCTCTCATTAGAAGACACAGATGATCTAGATTAACTTTCATTTGTCTTATTTTTTGAGTTCACATTTCGTGCTGTCGTGTCTTTATTACCCGTTTTTCTTTGCACTCAATTTACTGATGATTTCATACTGTCAGAAAGATTTCGTTCACTACTAGCAGAAGTTTTGTTTGAAACGAAAATTGCCGGTCTTTTTTCATTACACTCGTTTTTTAAATCATCATATTTCCGTTGCTTTATCAGTTCCTCTAACTTATTTACGTAACGATTTGCAAGCGCAAGGTCTTGCTGAAGTGATGCAGTAACACTTTCTTCTATGCAGTTATCGTATCTTGACAAAGCTACCGTTAGTAGATCACAGATGCCATCCATCTGATCATAATACTGGCTGTTATACAGAAAATAAGAAGATTTAAGAGTGTGCCTATATAGCTCAACCACATGACTTACTATTAGTTCCGAAACCTTTTTGATAGGCACATTTGTAAAAAGTACCACCAAATTAAAATTGACCATAATGTCGCCCACACTAAGTCAAAGACAGTTAACTCCACTGAGTTTTTAATATGATGTTCGTAGTGTCATACACGTGGAGTAAGGAGATATACATCGCTAGCTTGTATATCAGTGAACCAATGATGGATATGATGAGGCAGAAGGACATAACATCCTTGTGGATCTTTGGGAAAACATAAGCAGTAGGTGGTCTAGGTACCTGAGAGGGAAGATCTTGACCACACTGTCTTACACCGAAGAACGCTTGAGAAGTTCAGACATCCCTCTTCATTATTCTCGATGGTGGGTTGGTGTGAGCTTCTGGTAAGTATCTTTGTCCTGTAGCACCAGATCTTCATATCATTGCATATTCCATAATTATGGCTGCAGCAGAGAGGACCATAATTCCTTCATCATTAAATAGTATGCACAGGTCAGTGTGCTCAGCCCTGGTCATGTTGGGTGCTGTGGTGGCTTTGTTTTCATGACAGTGTGGTTCATTTCATTCTGTATTTCATCCACTGTTACACTGGGAACCGTGCGGGCTGCCTGTTCGACACCACTTGTTATTTCACAGACAGGAATGACTGATAGGAGGGTGTGAAGTTAAATCCTTTATACGTGCTGACACTGCACTCATACTACATCTGTCTCCATCAAGATGATGTGTTGCAGTCTGAAAGTCTGTGGTACCACCTTAATTCAAGAACTATAGAATGACAGTCAAAATACAGTCACTGTTATAACAAATTAATTACCACCTTACCCAGCAAACATACCAGGTGGTTATAATTAAACTTTCCTTATTTAACATGTTAAAACATGAAAGCTAATAACCATGCAAATATTAAACTTGTTAGTGTTAATGTCCAGAGTATGACTTCCATGCATCACAGCGCCACTGTCCAGTTCCATTTATGCTATCAGGTGCAGTGATCAGTCATTGTGGTTCATAGTCTCACACATCTGACCAGTTTCAGTGCGCTTGTTGATGTGTCAACATGAGCTTGGTATTATTGGTGAAGGTATATTATCAAAACAACAGTAATGCTGCAGCTGCATTTAGAGAATATCACCAGCTGAAAGGATTATGGAAAGGTCCTCTTTCTCCACCTGTTGCGCAGAGCATGATGAAGAAGTTCAAATCAACTGGAGAACTGGGTGTCACTCCGGTATGAGGCTGATGACTGGTTGCACCATAGGTTGTTGATGAAATTGCTGTTACTATGGCAGACAATGCTGCATCAATTCCTGATCATCAGGAAGTGCACACACTGTATCATTAAAATTGAACATCCCGTGGTCCACTGTATGGAAGGTGCTTCAAACTATTCTCAATGGTATCCATACAACATCCATATAATACTGCAGCTAGCATCACAGGATGCACAGCAGGGTATTTACTTCACTCTCCACTTTCTTGCAAGGATTGAAGTTGATGAGGACTGACCCTAGACGATCCTATGGACAGATGAAGCTCATTTTTCTCTGACAGGTGAGGTGAACACACAGAATTGCCGAGTGTGGGGATCTTCACCTCCATTCACTGTGCATAAAGTTTCTCTATATGGTGTACATGTCTCCTCATGGTGTGGCTTCATGGCTGCATTCGTCATTGGTCAATTCTTTTTTTAACAGGGTGGCACTCAAAAACCAAAGACGAGTAGTGTGACTGGCCAGTGTTACTGCAATACGCTTCGCCAGCATGTCATACCCATCCTACAGGAGAGAGACTCATTAAACTCAACAGTTTTCATGCAAGATGAGACCCCAATGCACATCGCTCAGGAAGTTCCCCTGCTTTTCTGAAACACATTTTGAAAGGATTGAATTATGAGCCAATCGTTTCCATATGCTTGGCCAGCACAATCACCTGATCTCACTCCCTGTGATTTGTGATTGTGGGGCTATCTGAATGACAGGGTTTACCAGGTGAACATTTACACATGTGCTGATCTGAAGCACAGCATATCAAGAGACATAGCCAGCATACCAATGTACACGCTTCGTTCTTCTGTGCAGAATGAATTCCTGCACTTTTAGACTCTTCTGGATACTGCTAAGCGCCATATTGAACCCCTTTTATAGCAGTAATGGTACCGATATGTAATGGTATGATGTACTGTAGCACCACATTAAAAGTATTTCAATTGAATTGATTCTGCATTATTTCTCTTCCCCATGCCCTTGACATTAATGCTACCAAGTTTGGCCCTCATACAGTAATTAGTTTCTGTGTTAAATAGGGATAGTTTAATTACAACCACCCATTAGAAAGACAGTCAAAATATACAGTCACTAGTGATGTTACATATGTGTCAGTCCAACTTGACAATATATACTTCGACAAACTGCCTATTGTCTTCTGTCTCGGGTTCTTCGGCCGACGTTCATCTAATGATTTTTCTGACGTTTCGCCAGCACGAGTGGCTGGCATTGTCAAAGCTTCACCCTCCATTGCCGGTGGTGAACTGGAGGTGAGCTCGCGGCCGCAGACTATATGTACCTGGCGCGCCAACGTCCGAGGGCTTCTCAGCGGTCATTTCCGGTGCGGTTCTCCTCTTGCTACCTGCGACGGTCGTTAGCTGCAGTACGGGAAGCAAGGATCCGTTTACCTTAAGGCTTTCCTCTTTCTTGTTGAAACTGTTCGCGTGTTTTTGGATTTCTACAGCTTCTCTGAACAAGCGCGTGTGATAGTGCTTCTCTACAGCCAGAACTTCCGTGTCGGCGAATTTTATTACGTGGTCGGTCTCATTCAGTGCGTGTTCTGCCACGGCCGATTTCTCCACCTGCCCCAACCTGCAATGTCGCTTATGCTCTTTGATCCTGGTGTTAATGGATCGTCCAGTCATTCCGACATAAACTTTTCCGCATGTGCAAGGTATACGGTATATTCCCGACATTGCAAGTGGGTCTCTTTTCTCCTTCACCGATCTAAGACACTCTTTGATCTTCCTTGTCGGTTTGAAAATCGTCTTTACGCCATGTTTGCGCAATATACGGCCGATTCTGTCTGTCACTCTGGGAATGTATGGCAGAAAGGCCGTACCCGACATTTCTTTTTCTGGTTCCTTACTTTGCCGAGTGTTTGGCTCTGTTACACTTCTAATGTAATTTGTGGAGTACCCATTGCTCCTCAGAACAGTTTCCAGGTGTTGCATTTCTCGTTTGAGGTGTTGAGGCTCACATATTTGTCCTGCTCTCATTACGAGCGTACTAATCATGCCTCTTTTCTGGCTCGGGTGGTGGTTTGACAGTTTGTGGAGGTATCAGTCCGTGTGTGTCGGTTTTCGATACACGCTGTGTCCCAGGTTTTCGCCGTCCCTTGTGACCAGCACATCTAGAAATGGCAGTTTCCTGTCCTTTTCTACCTCCATGGTAAATGTTATGTTGGCATGGAGGCTGTTCAAGTGTCTCAGGAATTCACCGAGCTGTTCTTCACCATGGCTCCACACCACGAAAGTATCATCGACGTACCTGTACCACACCTTAGGTTTGCAAGTCGCCGAGTCCAGTGCCTGTGCTTCGAATTGTTCCATGAAGAAGTTGGCCACCACTGGACTGAGAGGACTACCCATGGCGACACCTTCCAGCTGTTCGTAGAAATCGCCATTCCACGTGAAATAGCTCGTGGTGAGACATGCATGGAAGAGCTTTTTGATGTCTTGCGGGAACATGGAACCGATGTGCTCCAGAGCGTCGCTGAGTGGCACTTTCGTAAATACCGAAACAACATCAAAACTGACCAGGATGTCGTTTGGCGCAAGTTTCAGTTTCTTCAGCTTCTCAATGAAATGTCCTGAGTCCTTAATGTATGTGTCGGTCTTTCCCACGTGTGGCTGTAGCAGAGAGGCCAAGTGTTTCGCCAGTTTATACGTTGGTGAGCCAGGAGCGCTAACGATCGGTCTCAGTGGAACGTTGTTCTTATGGATCTTGGGTAATCCATACAGCCGAGGTGGTAGGGCTTCTGTGTTGCGCAGGTTTCTCTGTATGTCCGCCGGCAGAGAAGACGCCTTGATTAATCGATTCGTATTCCGAGTGATACGCTGCGTCGGATCTGCGCTTAGTTTTCGGTACGTCGTCGGATCTAATAGGTCTTGGATCTTTTGCTCATAATCTTCGGTCTTCATTACGACGGTCGCATTCCCCTTATCGGCAGGCAGTACCAATATACTCTTGTCGGCGTAACAGAGCCAAACACTCGGCGAAGTAATGAACCAGAAAAAGAAATGTCGGGTACGGCCTTTCTGCCATACATTCCCAGAGTGACGGACAGAATCGGCCGTATATTGCGCAAACACGGCGTAAAGACGATTTTCAAACCGACAAGGAAGATCAAAGAGTGTCTTAGATCGGCGAAGGAGAAAAGAGACCCACTTGCAATGTCGGGAATATACCGTATACCTTGCACATGCGGAAAAGTTTATTTGGGAATGACTGGACGATCCATTAACACCAGGATCAAAGAGCATAAGCGACATTGCAGGTTGGGGCAGGTGGAGAAATCGGCCGTGGCAGAACACGCACTGAATGAGACCGGCCACGTAATAAAATTCGCCGACACGGAAGTTCTGGCTGTAGAGAAGCACTATCACACGCGCTTGTTCAGAGAAGCTGTAGAAATCCAAAAACACGCGAACAGTTTCAACAAGAAAGAGGAAAGCCTTAAGGTAAACGGATCCTGGCTTCCCGTACTGCAGCGAACGACCGTCACAAGTAGCAAGAGGAGAACCGCACCGGAAATGACTGCTGAGAAGCCCTCGGACGTTGGCGCGCCAGGTACATATAGTCTGCGGCCGCGAGCTCGCCTCCAGTTCACCACCGGCAATGGAGGGTGAAGCTTTGACAATGCCAGCCACTCGTGCTGGCGAAACGTCAGAAAAATCATTAGATGAACGTCAGCCGAAGAACCCGAGACAGAAGCCAATAGGCAGTTTGTCAACAAGTGGCCACGAAAGCCTTAACAATTTTGTATTACGCCTCTACGGGGAGGAGATTTGCAGATTGTACCGACGCCTTGACCAACGACGGAAGAAGAAAGCGCGACTGATGTCCTCTCTCGCCTTTCTGTCACGGTGCCGAGATGAATGTGCTACACCGAAGTTCTTGAGATGCAAGCGCCTATTCACCACCGCCCAAGCACATCGTATCTACGACAGAATGGAACGAGCTTTTCTTCGTGAGCGAATACATACAACACGGAGAGACTTGGCAAGAACGGATCAGGAACTTCTGGACATTTTCTATCAACTAAGTAGCAGAATGCATCGAGACGACTGGGACAAGATCAACAGCATCACTCACAGGAGCATGCAGAACGAACTCGAGCGCTGCACCGAGCGGCAAAAGAAAAAGTTTGAAAGATGCCGGAAGCAGACCGACAAGGCGATTCCCGACATGTCACACACAGTGGTCAACCTCACTGAACGACAATTGACCGAAGAGGAAGTGTCAGTCCTTCAAAAAGGAGGGAATTTCGCTATCATCCCGAGAACTATACCTATGGAGGACATCATTGCCAACACCGAAGCAGCCATTCGGACCCTTCCTTGTGAAAGGGCAGAGGAAATACGCACTGAAACAGCCAGGATACTGCGCCGAGCAAAACCACCAGCTTGCAACCTGAAGAAAGAAGAGGAACAAGCCATTAAGAATCTCAACGCCGACAAGAGTATATTGGTACTGCCTGCCGATAAGGGGAATGCGACCGTCATAATGAAGACCGAAGATTATGAGCAAAAGCTCCGAGACCTATTAGATCCGACGACGTACCGAAAACTAAGCGCAGATCCGACGCAGCGTATCGCTCGGAATACGAATCGATTAATCAAGGCGTCTTCTCTGCCGGCGGACATACAGAGAAACCTGCGCAACACAGAAGCCCTACCACCTCGGCTGTATGGATTACCCAAGATCCATAAGAACAACGTTCCACTGAGACCGATCGTTAGCGCTCCTGGCTCACCAACGTATAAACTGGCGAAACACTTGGCCTCTCTGCTACAGCCACACGTGGGAAAGACCGACACATACATTAAGGACTCAGGACATTTCATTGAGAAGCTGAAGAAACTGAAACTTGCGCCAAACGACATCCTGGTCAGTTTTGATGTTGTTTCGGTATTTACGAAAGTGCCACTCAGCGACGCTCTGGAGCACATCGGTTCCATGTTCCCGCAAGACATCAAAAAGCTCTTCCATGCATGTCTCACCACGAGCTATTTCACGTGGAATGGCGATTTCTACGAACAGCTGCAAGGCGTCGCCATGGGTAGTCCTCTCAGTCCAGTGGTGGCCAACTTCTTCATGGAACAATTCGAAGCACAGACACTGGACTCGGCGACTTGCAAACCTAAGGTGTGGTACAGGTACGTCGATGATACTTTCGTGGTGTGGAGCCATGGTGAAGAACAGCTCGGTGAATTCCTGAGACACTTGAACAGCCTCCATGCCAACATAACATTTACCATGGAGGTAGAAAAGGACAGGAAACTGCCATTTCTAGATGTGCTGGTCACAAGGGACGGCGAAAACCTGGGACACAGCGTGTATCGAAAACCGACACACACGGACTGATACCTCCACAAACTGTCAAACCACCACCCGAGCCAGAAAAGAGGCATGATTAGTACGCTCGTAACGAGAGCAGGACAAATATGTGAGCCTCAACACCTCAAACGAGAAATGCAACACCTGGAAACTGTTCTGAGGAGCAATGGGTACTCCACAAATTACATTAGAAGTGTAACAGAGCCAAACACTCGGCAAAGTAAGGAACCAGAAAAAGAAATGTCGGGTACGGCCTTTCTGCCATACATTCCCAGAGTGACGGACAGAATCGGCCGTATATTGCGCAAACACGGCGTAAAGACGATTTTCAAACCGACAAGGAAGATCAAAGAGTGTCTTAGATCGGCGAAGGAGAAAAGAGACCCACTTGCAATGTCGGGAATATACCATATACCTTGCACATGCGGAAAAGTTTATGTCGGAATGACTGGACGATCCATTAACACCAGGATCAAAGAGCATAAGCGACATTGCAGGTTGGGGCAGGTGGAGAAATCGGCCGTGGCAGAACACGCACTGAATGAGACCGACCACGTAATAAAATTCGCCGACACGGAAGTTCTGGCTGTAGAGAAGCACTATCACACGCGCTTGTTCAGAGAAGCTGTAGAAATCCAAAAACACGCGAACAGTTTCAACAAGAAAGAGGAAAGCCTTAAGGTAAACGGATCCTGGCTTCCCGTACTGCAGCGAACGACCGTCGCAGGTAGTAAGAGGAGAACCGCACCGGAAATGACCGCTGAGAAGCCCTCGGACGTTGGCGTGCCAGGTACATATAGTCTGCGGCCGCGAGCTCGCCTCCAGTTCACCACCGGCAATGGAGGGTGAAGCTTTGACAATGCCAGCCACTCGTGCTGGCGAAACGTCAGAAAAATCATTAGATGAACGTCGGCCGAAGAACCCGAGACAGAAGCCAATAGGCAGTTTGTCAACAAGTGGCCACGAAAGCCTTAACAATTTTAATATATACTTCATTCGATAATGGCAATTTAGCTGAAACAGATCTGTAGTGAAAGAAAAAAATAAAAGTTAATATCACACAGCAGTGAGTCTGGACACTCATTATAAATATGTCACTTACTGATATAGTATGCAGCAGGTCCTATGGAACATAAACTTTTGACATTGTTAACCACTAGAGGTGTTAGGAATAAGCGGTGTGGTAAATAAGTGGTTTGAGTGTTATGTAGAAAACAAGAGCCCAACAAGTTCAAATTTCACATACTTCAAGAAGATTATTGGTAAAATGCTTATTAGACTCAAAATATACTTATGTAGATGTACCTCAGGGGAGTTTATTGAGCCTGATCCTTTTACTAATTTATATTAACGATTTCCTATTGTGTGTCAAAAATTAAGAAAAAATACTGTTTGCTGATGACTGCACTACGCTGATCACAGATAAAACAACAATGCAGTTGATAACAAAAGCTTGTTGTGAATTCCAGATGAGTATGCTCACAGGAAGAAGCAGAACAACAGTAAATGCAATTAACACACAGTTTATTACTAAACACACACAGACTAAGAAATATGGGCACACGATATAATTTTTCAAAAGGAACTAAGCGAGTCAAAGATATTGTTGGTGCAGGAAGCTATACTTCCTGCAAAAGAGACTTCTTTTCTAATATTTTGCAGCATCAATGGTGCGGTCCGCACAGAGCTTCCTCTCCCCTTCCCGTGCAGTGTGAAGCACTGGTGGATGGAGGTCACTGAATGTCACAGCTGCTGATGTCATTTTCGAGCACTAGCGTGTGACCAGTCATGCCATGGCTGGCTGCAATGTAGGACACAGCTGGGCCATAACTTTTGGCAAGAAGAAAAGGATGGCTGTCTTGAGGTTATTAAGTTGTGGTGGCAAGGTGCTTTCTTTGGATGTGACAGTTTCTCCTTGTGTAGCTTGAGAATCTCCTTTGTCACTTCTGCTTAAGTCATTGTCACCTTTTGTATTTCCAAGTCAGGAACCTGAAAAGCATTAAACAGTTGCAGGCAGGTGTTGTGTAGGGATGGAGAAACAGACTGTGGATGTAATGGCAGACTGCCAGTGTCACAAGGTACTGGCTCTCCACTGATAGTTTTCCTGAGAATAACTCATGTTAGGTCTGGAAAGAGACGAAATCAATGGAGAAAATCTGCAACCAAGATTGGTTCTTGAACATCAGTGACCGGAAACTCGCATGGAAATTTCTGATGCAGACCAAAGACCACTTCGAAAAATTTGATATGACTGTCATTTGTGCTGTGTAGTTGGATGGTAGGTATCTTAAGCTCCATTGATGTTTCGTATCTGGGAATGGTGTCACTTCTGAGCCAGTGTTGATCAGGAAGTGTTGATTTGTTGTGTTGTCTAACACATACAGCCTGCTACTGTCTCTCAGAAATGGGGCAAAACTAGTTTGGCCATGTTTTAGCCCTAGGTGATGTAAATGAGTGCAGTAATCCAGAAAAACTATTGCAGACCTTGTATTACGTTTGGGTGGTTGCACGGTTTAGCATATTTCGTGACAGTACTCACTTTTCCGTGGATGTTTATAAGATGATATTTGACTTTTTTGTGTTGGCTTCAGTCGTCTAGTGAAAGTATGATTCCATAATGCTGTTTTCGTTGGCTGCAGAAATGTCCTGGTTCAATGCCTTTGCCTCACTTTTGGTGCTTCAAATACCATTTTTCCGAATGTGCTTCCTTCTTGGTGTTTATATAAAAAAAGTAGTAGAATAACTTAATTTTGGTGGTCACTTGCAAATTATTAGAACAGGGACCTGTACATTGTTCCACCGTCACACACCGAGTGTTCACTGCCGACTGACTATGGTCAAAGACGACTCCAGTGTCAAAGACATTTCACACAACACACAAGCTTCCACTTGTAACCAGTCTCTTTGATATTATTCGTCACATCTACTAATATTAATCAATATGCTGTCACTCTCGAACATGTAAGCAAATTAGCTTAAAATAAGCCAAATTACCATTCACAAAAAATATTCTGATAAAAATATAAGAAAACATTTACAACCTCCCTCATTAGATTTGGTATCGACAAATCCGGTAGAAAGTAACACATCTCCCAGATCCATTACAACGGCATGGAGCAGTTGCGTACCCGTTTGTTAAAATGAGTGTGAAACCAATGCAGCTACAGTTGCATCAGCTTTCCTGTGCAAGGAATATTATTTTCAGCTGTGGAAATGGCTATCACGGCTGTCTGAAGATCACTGCCATCATGAGGAGGCAGGGAGTGTAGTGACATCACTCTCATTTGTGTACATAATCACTCAGATTCTGTCAGCTGCTAATAGCTGCTGACAGCATGTTGCACCAGGAATGTACTGGTAGCAGTCATTGTTGTCTGTGACATCCATGTATTGTCATTGCTGTGAGATACCAAAAAGTCTGTCAACCACAACTAATTTGTGTTCCATAATTTCCCTCACATGCAAGATCATTGCCAGCTGTGCTGGGATTTGTGCTCTGAGATCAACGTCGGGCAAGATCCCTAGGACCACACACGGTGTAATTGGCTACCTGAGCATCTTCTCGTGTGAGAAAATCAGCTCTGCCCCACGTGAGGTTACAAACAGATTCAGCTGATAATGCCCAACATGTACGGACTGGTAAAATGATGTAATGTGATGCTGCGTAAATCTGAAGTACTTGGAAGAATATTGTGTTGTTGGTGTGAGGAAAGATTAAACTCATAATTAGAAATGCAGAGGAGGTCAAAAGTCATTATGCATTGCTCGTGCATACTTTCATCATTGTTGTAGATGATGGTATGACATGATAGAATGTCACTTTTTTGTTTCACACGTAACATGGGTTGATCCATGCGGTAGGAAACATTATGCGAGTCTCTGTTGGGATCACTGTTTTGTCCAACATGTTCATAAATGCGGCAATCATGGGATGGCTCAATTGTCAAATCGAACACAGTCCAACAAAGTACAATTTTATGTTACAGTAGCTGCAGGGTCACCACTGTGGGAATTACAGCTGGGGATGCTCGTAGGAAGAAGCAGAATGCCACGAAATGTAACTAACACACACTTTTTTACTGAACATGGAAATACAAAGAAATGCATAAAACTGTTCACATTGAAATGAGCAAGTCAAAGATATTATCCCTGGAGGAGGATAAACTCGCTGCCAAAGAGTCTTGTTTTCTAATATTTTACATCATTGATGGTGAGGTCCCACCAAGGTAATGATGCTATCAGAGATGTCCATAAATATTCACTGGACAAGAGAGTAACACTTAATTTATATATTTATTTTGATGTATTTATTTATTTTGTGGTCCAGTGATCCATGTCCTGAATATCTCATAGAGCACAGAACCTGTCAGTGTAAAGAAGACAAAATTTATGAACATCTGATTGAATAAAAAACACAGTGGTCCCAGGCCAAAAGTCAACAAGTCTGTATTAGAATGTGTAAATGAGACCAAATTCTTGGGGATGACTGTAGATTGCCAGGTTAAATGGACAGAAGATGTGAAGGTTTTTGCAAAGAGAATATGTGCAGCTTGTTATGCCCTTTGAATCCTTGCTCCAGCCTGTAATATTTATTGCCTCAATGCAATGTATTTAGGGTATTCTGATTCCTGACCCTCATTAAACTATCTAGAAAATCTTCAAAAATTATTATTAGTGTCAATTGTCCCATGCCAAGCAACAAGTGTGTTTATGTTGTAATCAAAAAATGTTCAGCTATTTAAAGCACAAACCTGAGAGTGGGCAAGGCAGTTGATTATCTTGAGCAATTTTAGTAAAAATGTGATCAACTTATCTTCTCATTTGTGATACAGCAGTCTCACTGGTTGATTCCTGTCTGCAGTGGCCACAAGGAGCTCTCAGGTTTTCTGTCTCCATACATTAATTAAATAATAAATCTTTCAAGATTGTCTGTTCTCTTTTAAAGTACATTTATTCAATATCTGGTGAACACCACAATGCACTCATACTACATTGATGACTTGAACAACCCACAAGTGCATCTTCTTTGTGCCAAAAACTTGACACACATTGCATCTTGACAAGAACAGAGATATAACAATTTTAATACAAAGATATGGGTACACAATTGACATAATCAATATAACCAAAGATCACATTTTATTAATATATTATTGAGAAAAACAGATATCTATTAATTCATCTTTCAGAATAATTGTAGACTATGATCATAATTCAAATTTTAAATATTCTTGACTTCAAATCATCAAAAATTCAAAAATTGTTACATTTCTCAAAAAATATATACACATTTCTATTTACAAAGCATACAATCATTTTTATTGCAACATCAGATTTATATTAAATACAGAATTACAATTTCCATTCCATTGGCTCATGTTGTGTACTAATTTTTAACGGATTCTCTAACACATGATGGTAAAGGAGATGCGCTGATCAGTTCCATTACAATATATACATTCAATCCTCTGTTATGAGATCATGTTTTAGATAATAAGTGCTAGTAACAAACATACTGAGTTCAAGGTACAGAAAAAGACCATGCGAATAATGACAAATAGCAGCAGTAAGGCTCATTGTGTTCATGTATCTAATATGCTAAAAACTCTGACTGTCCATGTGGATGTATCTTTTGCAATATAATGTAAATTACGAATAATTTTCATCTATATGCCACAAACAGTTCAATACACTAGCATGGAATCAGAGTGAGTCACTGTTTACATCCAAACAGGAAAAACAAACCTAAAATACAAATGTATCATTTTAAAGCAATAGAAAATCTAGGATAGAATAAGGACAGTATTATGAAAAGTATGGACTGATACTCATCATTAGAGGATATGTAAAGTCACAGACAGGCACAACAAGGAGACTGTTAAATATGTGAGCCTTCTGCCAAAAGATCTTCATATAAAGTAGACAGCACACACATATTCAAGCAAGCACAACTCCCACACATTACCACAAAAAGATAAAGATGTAAATGGTACCAGTACCTTTAGCCAAAGTCTTAAAAAAGACATATTAAATAACAGTTATTACACTGTAAATGAATGTTTAAAATAGCCTCTGATAGCCAAATAATACCATTGATCATGTAATATTAACTTTACTTCCATGAACATGTATTATGTAACAATATATGAGATATTGTATGCTATACAATGAAATACAGGAACTACAAAAAACGAGAGAAAATATGTATGTTATGCAATAAAAATCATTTTATCAACCACTGATGGCATCCTTAAACAATCTACATTGTACCACAAATGAATAAATTAGTCAGTCGGTCTTCAAGTGGTGATCTTTACTGCTGGATAAGGCACAGCTAGTACACTGGTTGTCAATGCAAAACACTGAATGCATGGAGACTGAGCTTCACTTTGGTATCAGCACCTAGATAATACACTTTGGTATCAGCACCTAGATAATAGTATACCCTGTTGAGACTATACCCACTATCATTGTTAGTTGCATTATCAGTTTTGTGAATAAGCTGTGAGTAACACTGTTCCAGAAAGACAAAGAAATAGGAGGATCTTCATAGTCCATCCTGTATCATTTATTTATACAGGTTCAACAACTGTTGATTTTCCAGTTGCCATAATAATCTATGTCACTATTGTTCACCTGTAATGAAAGGTGTATTCAAAAAGAAACCAAACTTTTGCTATAACACCTTTATTGTACAACATTTGAAGCACTGTCCCTCTCAAAATAATCCCCTCCACTGGCAATACACCATTCTCATAGTTTCTTCCATTTTTGGAAAGTCTCCTGAAATGCATTTTCTGGGGTGGGACACAGTTCTCTTGTCGCATTACCCTGAATCTCCTCTATGCTTTGGAACTGATGTCCTTTCAATGTGGTTTAAAAGTTTGGGAAACAGGAAAAAGTCTCCTGAGGCTAGGTTCAGGGAATATGGTGGATGGCGCACAGTGGGAATGTGATGTTTTGCTAGATTGCCATGGACAAGGAGTGACACATGAGCCAGTGCATTAAAATGATGTAACATCCAAGCCTGGTTTTCCCACAAGTCAGGCTTTTTCCTGCAGACAGCATCTTTATCCACTCTGGAATTCATCAGCAACTCCTTGAACAGTTTTAAATGATGATTTCTACAAATCATCTGTTGGTGTGGAAGGTTTTCCAGGCATGGGATTGTCACCAACCAACATTATGCCCTGTTGAAAATGCTTAAACCACTCATAGCACTGCATGTGACTCATAAAGTCATCACCATATGCTTGGCAAAGCAAGTTTTGCCAAGTTTGTAGCAAAATTTCATATACACATATTGTTCTTTGGGGTCTTTCTTTGTCACTTTGGCACTAATCCAGTGATCAGATTCTGCACTAGCTCAGTTTAGTGGGTATATAGCTTTCTCAGTAATTGTCAGAGTGAAATGCAGCAAGTGCTGCTTTGTTTTCTAACCCTGCCACTATGTGTTCTCAGTAACTGCAGCATGCTCCCTCTGCTGATTGGTGTGCTATTGCAAAAGTCTAGTTTCTTTTTGAATGCACCTCGTAGTCTGAACCATACAGAATTTCCTGCGTTACCACACAAACTCATAAATGTATGTACAGTCCATCTTGTGTCTAATACTCACCAGGAGTAACAGCATGTCTTCATCAGTGTGTTAATGTTATACAATACATAAAATTGCATGTTTGAATGTACATTTATCATCCTGTATCCCTAAATTCTCTCTTATTTGAACATATTATTGTGTTTAAGTCAAAACATCTCAGTATTTGAAATAAAAATTTTGGCATACAGATTTGCAACATGCCGGTATCGAGAACCAACTCCTAGTAATACAAGCAACGTGTTCATGCATCTGACAAATTATGCTGTCAATAAGTACAGTCGTACCTATGTTGTTGATGATGAAGCAGGTAGCAAAAGGTAAGTTCCTAAATTAGCACATCTGGTTGGTTTACAGAAGTGTGATTGCATAGTTAACTACTACTGTACTCAGAATAAGTTGTCACCGCAGAAAGGTTAACGGAATCAGTGCCATACTGTTCAAAACAATTACAAAAACTAATATGTCACAACACATTCATAACTTGCTACACTGCTCCTGTCATTTATCCTGATACACTGTTACATTAATTTTTGCAGAAAGATATCTTCCTTAAACAAATGGCTGGAGAAAAAAGAGTATAATGTTGAAGAACTTTGGCAGAACATTGATGAGGTCATCATAAAGACGATAATTGCTGCTCATCCTGTCCTAAAACACAGTTATCATGCTTGTTTTCCGGGTCATGACTACACATACGCTTGCTTTGAACTTCTGGGTTTTGATATACTATTGGATTACAGGATGAAACCATATATTCTTGAGGTAACTTGAAATTTTCATACCTAACATCAGTGTTGTTTTAAAAGTTCCCTATTTAAAACTTTTGCTGTAAATAAAGAAACTAAAAGCAGTTGGACTGTATGCTGTCATTGCCTTGTATCTCATTAGCAACAGTCTCTTTCTCGCCATTTCACCACATCAGATAATCAGCAGAGCATCTTAAATCTATTATTATTTTCTTTGTACATACATTTAATCACACTGAGTAACAAGATGTAGTTGACAGTAATAATTTAATAACTGCTTGTAGTTACTTGTTGGGTACAGTGCTTTTTCCTCATGGCAAAAATATTAAAATTACCCAGAAACAGAGGAGTGATGGGTTGTGATTAAGACACTGGACTCACGTTCAATATGATCTAGGTTCAAATTCCTATGGTTTGATTTTCTGTGGTTTTCTGAAATCGCTTTAAAGATAAATATTGAAATGGTTCCTTTCAAAGAACTTCGCTAATTTGCTTCTCATCTAATCTGAGCTTGTATTAGTCTCCAATGACTTGGTCTTCAGTGGAATTTTAAAACCAATTCTTCACTTTCTCGGTCAAAAGTATTAGTAAAAAAGACAATCAGCACTTTAGAAGGTAATGGTCATTACTAGAGACCAGATTAACTGCATTTGCATGTTGCATATGTATTTGTGTATTTGGCTCCTTTTCACTGGTTATTGCATATTTTAACTAAAAACTACTGATGATGCATATATTTTAAAAATCTAGACGAATGGGCCCTAGCTTGATCTCATTTTGATGTCTAACAGAGTGACTGTGATGTACACCTGCGTGTGATCATTAACCGAGAGGCTACTGGCTAGTGAACTGCTTACTGAACAGGAATGGGCAGGCATTGCCAACGTGCCTGTTGCCCACATCTCCACTGAACCTCCTCCCCTGTTATGCCATACACATCGGCAACAATTAAATTAATCATATTGTTAATCATACAACCATTGTTTCAGTTTAGTTTTCTTTTCATTTGTACATAGTTTAACGTGTTTGTGTGTAGTGTGTAACATGTTGTGCACCATGCCACCTGAAAAAAAGAAATGTCACTTTGTGGATAGCTGACCATTCTGAAACATTCACATATAATGGAAATATTTTATATTCTCGAGTTTGTGAGAAAAACATTTTGTGCAAAAAAAAGTTTCAAATAGACCCGCATATCAAGTCAAGTCTTCATATCGCAGGAATGCAAAAGAAAGGCTCACAACAACAACAGCTTTTGACAATGGCAAGTGGGAGTAGTGGGGATTTAACCTCGAAAGGTAACCAAAACAATCCTATTCACATAGATGTATGTGGAGCATTTATTGCAAGTAACATTGTTCTTCACAAGCTTACAAACCGTATCCTCAAAGGTTTCCTGTGCAAATTTGCTTAAATCAAAACATACCAGTTCAAAATATACAATTTTGTGTAAAAATTACATACAATCAATTTACACTACTGGCCATTAAAATTGCTTCACCAAGAAGAAATGCAGATGATAAAGAGGCATTCGTTGGACAAATATATTATACTAGAGCTGACATGTGATTACATTTTCATGCAATTTGAGTGAATAGAGCCTGAGATATCAGTACCCAGAACCTCTGGTCGTAATAATGGCCTTGATATGCCTGGGCATTGGGTCAAACATAGTTTGAATGGCATGTACAGGTACAGCTGCCCATGCAGCTTCAACACGATACCACAGTTCATCAAGAGTAGTGACTGGTGTATTGTGACGAGCCAGTTGCTCGGCCATCATTGACCAGACGTTTTCAGTTGGTGAGAGATCTGGAGAATGTGCTGGCCAGGGCAGCAGTTGAACATTTTCTGTATCCAGAAAGGCCCGTACAGGACCTGCAACATGCGGTCGTGCATTATCCTGCTGAAATGTAGGGTTTCACAGGGATCGAATGAAGGGTAGAGCCACGGGTCATAACGCATGTGAAATGTAACGTCAACTGTTCAAAGTGCCGTCAATGCGAACATGAGGTGACCGAGACGTGTAACCAACGGCACCCCATATCATTATGCCGGGTGATACGCCAGTATGACGATGAAGAATACACGCTTCCAATGTGCATTCACCTCAATGACGCCAAACACGGATGCGACCATCATGCTGTAAACAGAACCTAGATTCATCTGAAAAAATGACGTTTTGCCATTCGTGCACCCAGGTTCATCGTTGAGTACACCATCGCAGGCACTCCTGTCTGTGATGCAACGTCAAGGGTAACTGCAGCCATGGTCTCCAAGCTGATAGTCCATGCTGCTGCAAATGTCATTGAACTGTTTGTGCAGATGGTTGTTGTCTTGCAAATGTCCCCATCTGTTGACTCAGGGATCGAGACGTGGCTCCACGATCCGTTACAGCCATGCAGATAAGATGCCTTTCATCTCAACCGCTAGTGATATGAGGCCATTGGTATCCAGCATGGCATTCCGTATTACCCTCCTGAACCCACTGATTCCATATTCTGCTAACAGTCATTGGATCTCGACCAACGCGAGCAGCAATGTTGCGATACGATAAACCGCAATCACGATAGGCTACAATCCGACCTTTATCAAATTCAGAAACTTAATAGTACGCATTTCTCCTCCTTACACGAGGCACCACAACAACGTTTCACCAGGCAATGCCGGTCAACTGCTTTTTATGTATGAGAAATAGGTTGGAAACTTTCCTCATGTCAGCACATTGTAGGTGTCGCCACCGGCTTCAACCTTGTGTGAATGCTCTGAAAAGCTAATCATTTGCATATCACAACATCTTCTTCCTGTCGGTTAAATTTTGCGTCTGTAGCACATCATCTTCATCATGTAGCAATTTTAATGGCCAGTAGTGTACCTACAATTTATGGAAAAAATAAACAATGAGATCAAGGACAACGTAATTTGGATATCACTTGATGAAATTACCAACACTTGCTGGCATTACATTGCAAATTTAATTGTTGCTGTAAAAC
The DNA here is from genome assembly GCF_023898315.1 of Schistocerca nitens. Taxonomy (NCBI): domain Eukaryota; kingdom Metazoa; phylum Arthropoda; class Insecta; order Orthoptera; family Acrididae; genus Schistocerca; species Schistocerca nitens. The sequence continues at coordinate 85,164,919 of NC_064621.1, read as the reverse complement.
AAGAGCCTTCCTCTTCCTATTTAGTGGTCAGCAAAGAACTTGAAAAGACAAAACATTCTGTGATTGAATGCGGGTATTAGAAAAACATTTCCAGAATCTTCTGCAGATGAAGAGGTGTTTGTGTTTGTTTTTCAGCTTCCTATGTGATCAGAGCAGGAAAAGCCCTCTAAGTATTTTATCCCACTGTGATTCATGTGATGTTATTTGCTCACAGAGAACATTGCACTGCTGAAGGAGTATGATCCACATTGGGAATGTAAATAAACTGCTTTGAGGGGTTCAGAGCACAAGTGGCATAACTTCACCGACAATAGTTTTGAGTAAGAGGAGCCTTCATTAAGAAGTGTATAAACAGTTATTAATGTTAATAATTTATTTGTACTGGTAAATATAGAATAATATGCACTAAAGACTCTCCAAATATATTAACAAAACAAAACATCATACGGGAAATGTGTAGAAAATGATGTGTTAAACAAGAAAGAAAGGAGTTACTTAATTTGTGCATTGAACACTTTTATCAAACATCCACTGTAATGTCAAGTACATTGTGCTTTTACAGGTTCGTCATTTTCCTTGTCCGAAATCTGATCCCGGGAATCCGAACATTGAGTAAACGCCTTCATAGGCAAGTTCTTGAAGAACGCATGATACATAGGAGGAATAAATTTTAGAAGATCAAACATATCCTTCTTCTTGTCTGTTGTCATAGTCTGCCTGGTCTTGTAAAGATTCCCTTGTGTCACTGATGCAAGGCTTTGAAGAGGTCTGCCTAACGTATGCTTACAGAAAGCCACCACATGAAATTCTTCAGTTTGGTGGAAACTTGATTTAAACCTCATGGAAAATGGCACTGCCCATTCAGATTGCATCCATATGACTTGCAGCCTGTTTAACACATGCCCAACAGTAGCCCTTTTCCTGATCTCTGTGCTATCTAGTAGCTACTTCGTTGACACAAGTTGTCATTCTTCACTATGCGAACAATGAAATGTTCTTTCTTTTTATACCCTTGGATAATATCTATCCAATCACCAGCTGAGTAAATATGTTGTTTTCTGCGACTGGCTAATTCAATCAGACCAATGTCTGCATCATTAGGCAGGTAGATATGGCCAGGTATCATAAATTTGTAGTTTATTACTTCCACTTTCGTGCTTGGGTCTTGCACTAATTTCAACAAGGAAACACACGATTACAATTACAGTTCTGCCCTGTACATGAATTAGAATATGCAGTTATTACTTTGTACGTCTTTGTGTATTCCTTAAGGTGTTTCACAACAAGGGACACAACATCTTGGGAACCTTGACTGCCTTCTGTTTCATCCCACATGTATATGTATCCATTTCCATCATTTAAAGAATTGCATCCCAGATTATACACATATAAATTTCTCTTATACTAGGCAACAGATGTCTGCCGTTTTGGAAAGAGCAGTGCCTTTTGTAAATCAAACGTAAACATGTAGAGGTCACTAGATATAGCATTTCTATCTTGTTTCATTGACTCTCTTGCATCTTCAGCCTGTGCCAGGTGTTTGTCTTTCTCACTTTTTAGCCTACATCTCTTTTGTACACCGTCCTCAGTTGCTATCTTCAACTGTAGTTCATAACATGTTTTGCAATTATCTTTGGATGGAGGCTTGAAGTTTAGATTAAATTTTGATCTGGAAACATGAAACATGATAGTAATATTTTGCTTTCACCAGTTCTTTGCCAGTGTTCCTACACAATTGAATATAGTGTTCATACATTTGTCTCACTGTTAGGTCTTGGCTGGAGATATTGTCAATCGGGATTATCCTTTCTGGTATAATGGCTCTGGTAAGAGGGAAACAACTTGATATGTTCTTGAACACTTCTGTCGTCTGTTTTATTTCCAGATTTTTTCTTCCTTGTGAATCAGCCACAGCAAACACTTCCTCCTTTCCTATACACCTGTATAATCTCTGTTCATTTATTTGCAGTGTCCCTATGAAGTACTTTTGCACACCTGTATACTATTATTTCTTACCCTAAGAAAGTATTTGTATGTGACTGCTTTTGGAGAACAAGATCCATCCTTCAAGCATTTTCTTTGTACCAAGTTTGACTGAACAAGTCTAAAAATATACACATTCTGTATGGAGTAGTCTGCTAATTCCAAAAATTTTCAAAAACTTCTTTCCTCTTACTTGCCTCCATTTTTGGATGTCGTTCCCTCATGCAGTTACACTCTTTGTCCTCAAATATCTTTTCTGGAACATTCTTTCCACTTATCTTTGGATGGAGGCTTGAAGTTCAGATTAAATTTTGATGTGGAAACATGATAGTAATATTTTGCTTTCACCAGTTCTTTGCCAGTGTTCCTACACAATTGAAAATAGAGTTCATACATTTGTCTCACTGTTAGGTCTTGGCTGGAGATATTGTCAATCGGGATTATCCTTTCTGGTATAATGGCTCTGGTAAGAGCTTACAGATGTTCCATTTCTGTGTGTTGAGTGTTCACCTCCTTTTATATCCCCTGTGAACTTCCTTGTAATCTAAAACTATGATAAATAAAGTTACATCAAATGCTGTGTTCTGTGCTACAATGCAGTTATTGTATGTTCATAGTATACACAATATGTAATTGTTATAAATTGCACTTCTGTTCAGGTGTATAAATAATGGTAAAATGCAGCAACCTTTGACAGGTTATGTTAGAAACAGTATATTATTCATTTTGGCTACATATATTATTAATTATTATTGGTGTGGTTTAACTGTCATATTATCATTCAAAGAAACATTTTGCTCACTGCCTGGTGGATACTCTGAACAACACTCCATAATATGGTCACTACGAGAATCTTCACATTCCACCTTTACTAATGTGCATGGACATACATATGTTGTGCTCTGAACAAAGTTGGGAAACAGTTAAAGCATGAACACAGTTCTGAATTCCATGCACAGATGATGAAACCTCAGAGATATGTACTCATTGCTCTGAACTGGAGATCTCTCTCTTAACGAATATCTCTGTAACTCGTTTTCAATGAAAAGTGGAGTTACGCCATTTGTGCTTTGAGCCCCTCATTTCATTCACAGAGAAAGTGTTCCATAAGGCACCTGCTCGTATCAAGATCTACAAAGAAAAACTACCAAGTGTGCCTTTGCCTCCCGAACCTGTGGTAACTAGTTGGAGTACATGGGTTGAAACTGTGTTGTTTTACAATGTACATTTCGAGGTCATCAGAGGCAAAGTAAATGACTTCAAGACTTCAGTAGCACAGAGGATTTGGCAGTTTTCCACATATACTTGCTAGTATTAAAAATATTAAAATGCTTGACACTCAAGGTTTGACACTGAATGAATCTATTCAGTTAGAAATTAGTTTAGTTAACTGTCCTTGCCAGAGGTACTCCCTAGAAAATTTACAGAAAAGTTTGAAAACATTTTGAACAATAACCCCAGCTTTGAGCCCATGTCCCAAATTTATAGTTTATTAATGGGACAGGTGAACTTTCTCCAGAAACAAAAAAGTGCCAGCATAGCACCCAAATTCAAATACTGCGTGGTTATCTCAGTTTATGTAGAACATTCCTTTTCTGCTTATAAAAGTGTTTTGAGTGATCAAAGACACAATCTTACTTCCGAACAATTGCAATGATACCTGATCATTTATGTTGACAATAGTAGCAAAATGTAAAATAAATTGTAAATGATACTTTAGTATGATAATATTAATTAAACATTAATGTTGTTCAAAAAATTCCTCATTGTATGTTGTTTTCGAAATAAAATATTATGGAGATCTTGTGCATGCCCCTCTTCGTGCCATATGTCTCGAAATTGGACCTGTGCATATTGACAGTGTTGCAGCAACTAAATCGCATTGCATTCACTTATTACTGACAACAGTAGCAAAGAAGGAGCAATATTTTAAACATAGTGTTCATCTTCCTTTTGCATTTTTTTAAAAACTTAAAGCATAAAGGATCTTGACTAACCTCTACCAAAAGTATACAGATCGTGAGATCAGCATTCTAAATGTCCCAATTTTTCTTGTGACTGGCGCTCTTCCTTCCAGTCGATATGCATAAGGGCAACTTATTTGATCATGCATGTTTCAACACTTTTTGTGCATATTTTAAGCATTTTTCATGCATATTTTGAGCTTTCTGTATTGCGTGTTAGACTATGGTCGTTACTATCTCATACCTGGTGTACCGTATGGTTGGCCAAGTCAGTCTTTCAAAGAATTTTGTAAACGACAGCTGTGTGTAAGTTGTGAGGTACGAGACAGTCATTCTCAGCATGCAGTGCTGCAGAAAAACTATTGAACTTAGCCAATTGACTTCTCTGGGTTTCAGTGTCTGCCACACATTTTCTACAGAGGAACTCTGATTAAAGATTCAAATTAAAGATGTCCTGCACTGCAAAATGTTGGCCTGTTTAAGACAACATGTGAATGTGTGGTGAACTATGTTACACAAACCATTCATGTAGCTAAGAAATTTGCTATAAAGCACACCACCATACAGAATACACTGATGACCCAAAACGATATGACCACCTGCTAAATAGCATGCACGAATGCCTTTGGAATGCAGAACAGAAACAGTTCTGCATGGCATATATTTGACAGGTCCTTGGTAGTTTACTGGGAGTATGTGGAACCAGATGTCTGTGCACAGGTCATGCAATTCCTGTAAATTTCAGACTGGCAGTTTGTGAACATGGAACTATTGCCCAGTATCGTCCAGGCATTTTCCTCAGTTTCAGATAAGGGGAATCAACATGAGTTCAATATTGTGCTGCTCAAGCCACTAGAGCATGATTCTAATGTTGTGACATGGACAGTTATCCTGCTGGATGATGCCATCCCTGTCAGGGAAGGCATCATCCATGAAGGGAAGCAGGTAGTTTATAGTAATGTCCATATATTCCACAGTTCTCAGTGTGTCTCTGATTACTGTCACTGGTCCCAAAAAAGCCCAGGTGAATGTCTCACATAGCATAATACTGCCCCTCACCATCTTGTGTCCTTTGTGTGTTGCATGTTTCAAGCAGCCATTCATCTGGATGACAGTGTGTCCAGAAATGGCCATCAACCTGGTGTAATGAGAAATGTGATTCATCCGACGAGGCGACATGTGTTCATGGAATCATGGTCCAATCTCAATGATTCTGTATGCACTGCAGTTGTAATTGATGATATCATTGGGTCAACATGGGAATGCTTAGAGATTGTTCAACCATGTGTGCTGTAAGATGTGCTCTGAAAAATTTTTGCCTATACCGGCACTGTACTTGCCACAGATTGCTGCCTATCCGGCTTTACTGGGCAGGAAGCATCTGACTCCACATTTTGTGATGAGGCATGGACATCCAGCACCTTGTTACCTTTTCTTGATTTCACCACCCTTCAGCAATTTTCCATATATGCTCATAGCAGTAGCATGGGAACAGCTGACCAGCTTAACTGTTTCCGAGATGTTCGTTCCCACAATCAGGGGCATAATGATGTGGACTTTGTCAGAGTCATTTATGTCAGAGATTAGTTTGTCCAACAAAACTGCAACATTTAAACTTTGTGTGCAGTGTTGATGAGCTAGCCTAACTATCTTTATTTATTGGTTACTTATTGCAAGAGTACATACAATGATTATTTGTCCTGGATGTAGACAGTGTCAAACTTTACATAAATTTATATCTAAAAAGAAAGATGATGAGACTTACCAAACAAAAGCGCTGGCAGGTCGATAGACACACAAACAAACACAAATATACACACAAAATTCAAGCTTTCGCAACAAACTGTTGCCTCATCAGGAAAGAGGGAAGGAGAGGGAAAGACGAAAGGATGTGGGTTTTAAGGGAGAGGGTAAGGAGTCATTCCAATCCCGGGAGCGGAAAGACTTACCTTAGGGGGAAAAAAGGACAGGTATACACTCGCGCACACACACACATATCCATCCACACATACAGACACAAGCTCTGCTTGTGTCTGTATGTGTGGATGGATATGTGTGTGTGTGCGCGAGTGTATACCTGTCCTTTTTTCCCCCTAAGGTAAGTCTTTCCGCTCCCGGGATTGGAATGACTCCTTACCCTCTCCCTTAAAACCCACATCCTTTCGTCTTTCCCTCTCCTTCCCTCTTTCCTGATGAGGCAACAGTTTGTTGCGAAAGCTTGAATTTTGTGTGTATATTTGTGTTTGTTTGTGTGTCTATCGACCTGCCAGCGCTTTTGTTTGGTAAGTCTCATCATCTTTCTTTTTAGATATATTTTTTCCACGTGGAATGTTTCCCTCTGTTATATTTACATAAATTTAGTTACACATCTACCCATAATTAACTTCCACTTAAGATACTGTTAGTAACCATCGAAGCCAAACAATAAAATACAGCTGTATAATAAAAATACAGATACAGTAACAGGACAAGTAATTTGTAAAAATATAACACTAGAAACTCAAGGTTGGAATACCAACAATATAAGGAAAAGACAGATTGGTACTCATTGTAAAGGTGGCATGCTGAGTTGCAGACAGGCACAACAAAAAGACATTTACACATCAGCTCTTGGCCAAAGCTTTTGTGAGAAAAGGAAACACGATGCATTCATTCACACAAGCAAGAACACATCACACACACATGAAAACTGTCTTTGCCAGCTCGCATCAGAATTCAACTGTCATGTAGAATGGAAGCAGCAATCTAGAGGGTGTGGGGAATGGGAAGAAGTAGCAAGGTACTCTTTTTGTGCTTCCTACCCCCCATCCTCCCACCCCCTCTCCACCTCCCTGACCCAGTGTCCTGATGCTGTGCCTGTTGGCAGTTTAGTCACTGCATGCTTCACCAGACAAAAATGCAATTGAGTATGCAAGTGTACTAAAGACATACACAAAACAGTGATAATTGAGACACACACACAGAGAGAGAGAGAGAGAGAGAGAGAGAGAGAGAGAGAATGGCCAATGTTCAAGTATATAACAGGAACAATTCTTTGAAACAAAAAACTTCATATGGACATAAGCCCAGTTCCAAATGCTTGCTGAGATAAAATACATTTAATTTACACTATTATTTATTTACTGTATCATTCAATATATTGTCAGATTTCCACATGTCAAGTAGTTAGTAAACATTACAAGTTTTCCACATGTAATGTTCACCATACACACATTTGTGGGATGTTGATATGTGCAGAATGTTGCCTTGTGCTGTTAGTTGGACTATACTGCACTATTTCAGCAATGTGTTGCTGTTACTGCACAGATTGTTGAACTACACCTTCAAAAGAAAAATGAGAACTTGGAAGAAAATCTGTTTTATGGTCTGTACTGTAAACTCTGGTCAGCAATCTACGATCAGGAATTTGACATGTCAGAAAACATCGATGGTATTATTCAAATGCAGCAGGAGAACTACCATTACAGAACCCATGAATATACACCATATGTGCACACCCTTCATTAGTGTAGATGTGTGGTATTTTAGCCAGTGCGTGCAACAATTAACTGATGCTTCTCTCTGATATGCTCTCAGTCCCTTGCACTACTTCAGTCATAACACACAATGGGCAACTGCACTTTCAAAAGGGTATTTTAAGACAGAAAGACAACCCAAGCAAAGAGGTTAAAACCAATGATGTAGGAGAGTAAAGTATCAAAGACATTAGGTTGGTAAGACATGTACATGCAAGTCACCAGCCCAAAAACAAATTTACATTAAATGTGTTCTATCTTGGAACAGTTCAGTGTAGCGCATATGTTCATATTAAGTTATTTGCTTCAAATGGATTTTCTCATCATATCTGTGAATATTGACACCCTATATGCATGGTGTCACTCCTATGGGCTGTCAGGTGCTTTTCCTTTGGTGTTTCGGCAGTTATTTTGAATAAAGTTCTTTGCAATATGTTACTGGAGTCATCCCAAACAAATATTGCTCATCATGTCTCGTGTATGACGCCCAGCAAGAATACAAACTTTTAGTATGTTCCCCTTTCAAAAAAAAAAAAAAAAGAAAAGAAAAATATTTTAAATCATAACTTTATATATCTGTTTGATAGACTGATCCCAGGTTAGTCTTACTTGTTTTATCAATATGTATTAACAGGGACAGTAAAACATGAAGAACAGTCAGCAATTCATCAACAACAGAGAAGCATTTCTACATGGCAATAGCAGTCAACACAGGCCAGCTAAGTGCTGTTGCTGCTGGAGTACTAGTTATTCTTCATGTTTTTTGTCCCTGTAAATACAAATCAGTAAAACAAATATCATACTAGACTAATTTGGGACTACCCTGTCAAATGGGCATGTAAAAATCCACTTAAAAACCATTTTTCTGTGACAAGAAACAAACCAACACTTTCATCAACTCTGGGTTTTGTATGAAAGATGTTCTGAGCAGTACATGCTCGGGCTGGCAAAAAAGAAATTGGTGATATCAGTTGAAACCACAGGGAAAATGTGCCCCTAACAACTCTTGGGAGAGGCTCTTGTATGCACACACACACACACACACACACACACACACACAGTGGTTTTGATCACAATCCATAAAAATGAGCTTTTTGCGATGTGAATTCTTTTGAACTCATATTTTCAAACTCATTAACCAAGACTGATCCAGTAGAAGGCATTTTAAGTCATGTGTGAAAAGGGATTCGCATTTTTAGGCATTTGAGCTGTATAGGAAATGAACTGAAACAGTTGTATCCCCAGCTGCCCAAATGGTTTATGGAAAGAATTTTTTAACATACTCAGCGTATGATCCTGATTACACTTTTATCAATAATTATACCTGTTTCTGAGTAAATAGTGTTTCCACAGAACATCCATATAACATTCTCTTGCTTCTGTTGCTTGTGCCTTCATCCTGCAGTTTCACAAGGTCGGCATGGTTAGGGTCGGATTTGGCAAGGTTAATGTTAAGAGGTGGCTGGACGCCCTTCCTGTTGCCATCCCGTACCCCCCAGGACAGAGTTAGTATACCCCAGCTGTCTGCATCTAGTGTAATCCATGGAAGAATGTGAACATGTTTGGATGTCTGCGAGTTGTGGAACTGAGGGGGGATGTGAGGAACAACCTGGTATTCACCTAGTGGGATGTGGAAAACCACCTAAAAACCACATCCAGACTGGCCGGCACACCAGCCTTCATCAGTAATCCGCTGGGTAGATTCGATTTGGAGCCGATGCACCTGCCCAAGTCCAGGAAGCAGTGCGTTAGCACTCTCGGCTAATCTGGCGGGTACATCCATATAACATTACAGACTGGAAATAAGCAAAATAGGCATCTTTGTCATAGTCTGAAAGGTGAAAGCACTGAGAATGAGCTCATAACACTCAGCGGTATCTGTTGTTCCTGACTAAGTTTGCATGTGAAGTGAATACCCAAGTGCTTTGAAGTTGAATTTCTATATTGAGGGCAGATCATTAACATATATCAAAAATAATGAGATCAAGGACAGAACTCTGAGTGAATAAATGAGGAATAACTCCCCACACATAAAGTAACTATTCACATTTAGTAGTCCACAAATTCCATCAGTACATTCTGCTTCCTGTTGGTTAAACAGGGTGGAAGCATGTAACCTAATTCTCCATATCCATGATTATCTATTCATTGATTTTTTAAAGTATACATGAAAGGACAAAAACAACATACAATATCTTTCTGGCATGAACTAACTGCAACCTTAAACTGGTGGAATAACAGGCGTGCACAATGTTGTGATACCAGAGGTCTACCTAATGGCTACGTTCACTCAGTGCAGATCAGTCCTGCTGCAACCTGTTAAATCCTACCTGCCTTACCTGGTCTGCACTCACACTGACACAGTGCTTGCAGTTTAATTAACCTGATGTGGTTTGTCTTTTAGGCCTCTCAGTAACAATCTTCAGTCTGTAGAAGTAATGAAGTTGTAAAAATCTTAGTGGCTATCAAAAGGTTCCCACTCAATGTAGCACACAGTTCAACAACTTTAGTTTCACAGATTAACACTTCTACTCGTCTTTAGCAGACTTCTTTGAGTTGAAGACCAATCTTTAAGATATCAAAAGCATAATGAGCACACACATTAGGTTAGACCCTACGATATCTACACCCTACAATATCTAACATTCCCAGGTCAGTGTCTGTCTGCGTGACTGTTAAAAACACTTTCTCTCAGGCGAGTTGACATTTATGTCACATACTGAGGTCTGTGGTCCCTTGGCAGTATAATAGACATTAGCTTCTTAGTCAGTGCATTCAAAAGATATGCTCATTTATGTTACATATTTTGATACTTACAACCACCCTCATAAAAACCTACAGGGCACTTCCCTCTGGCCTAGATTTGTGGAATGTGGCAAGAAGGAAGGTTTCACAGTGAAATCGAAGGGAAAAATCTGAAAACTGTAAATCTGTAATTATATCACAAAAAATAAATCAATAAAAATTTTAAAAATGTCATTTTTTAACTGACTGTCTATTCTTCCGTTTGTTAAGACTTCTTTTCCTCCAGGATGTGTACATGTATCAAAAAAGATCTGTATGCCCTTAGCAGTATAATGAAAATAAGCTCCAAAGTCAGTGCATCCAAAAGATACAGCCATCCATATTATACATTTTGATACATGCAAACTCACTCATCCAAACCTGTAGGGTGCTTGCCATTGACGTAGAATCATGAAATTTGGCAAGGACCAAGGTTTCACAGTACAAGTAAAGTAAAAAATCGGAAATTGTTAATTCATAATTAAATCACATGAAAAAATTATTTTATCATTTGTTATACAATGTCAAAGTTGAAATTAAAACAATCAGTAGTTCGGCACTCAGGCTGACTGGGCTAAATGCATAAAATCAAACATCAGGCAAAGAATGATTTTATTGCTCATATGATTTGTTTCAAAATTTTGCATCACCAGATATCCCAGAGCAACTGCTACATGTGCAGCAGTTGTTCCTGGATATCTGGTGATAGATAAATTCCAAAAGTGTCGTATGAGCAATAAAGACATTCCCTGTATGATGTTTGACTTTTATTGTGACAAGTCAGCCTAAATGCAGAACTGCTGATAGTTATAATACTGGTTGCCTCCCTCATGCATGACTTCATGTCACATCTACATTATTGAAATTAAAACATTCTCAAACATCTCGGAGTCCCTGGGACTGATATCTTGCCAATATAAATGTCGATAACAGGCAAAAATGATCAAGCATCTCAATGCCCGGAGTAAATGAGCTGCCTATATACAGAATTAAGTTTGTACGGAATCTTCACTGTGCGAGTCCTACTCACACATGACCAACTTTTGAAAACTGTCAATTTTACTGTCAGCTCCAATTACACTCTTTACCTCTTTGTTAACTTCAAAAATTTGTACATAAGAGCTGCTGGCTATTTAGCAACAAGCTCTTTATTTTGACAACTATTCTCTTTTCAAGATGCACACTTTCATTCCAACATTGATTGCATTAGATTTTGCTAATTCCATATCATCAATATTACTGTTAATTACTAATGAGTCACTTTCTCTTTCAGACTGATGCTAATCCACACTGTTATTTACTATTTCAGGAACATCTTTCAGAAATTGCACACAATCCTTTTCAGCTTTGTCAAAGGAATGATTATTTATATCAACATTATCTATATCTACCCCATCTTCTCAATGTCAATAGAAACAATTGGCTTTAAATTGAAAATCATCTCATTACTATCACTACAACAGATCTGTGCTACTTCAGATACATCATTCTGACAAAAATCAACAACTTCCATCTCCTTATTACACTTTTTCAGTTACATTTCTACCAGCTTACATATTCTGAATCCAAGTATCTAATTTATTTTTAAAACAAGTTTTTACTAACTTGATCTTCTTGTCCAAGTCTGCTTTAAAATACTAATATCACCTTTCAGTTCTAGTTAAATTACCAATGTCACAATTAAACTCCTTATTGTTGTTTTTGTTTCCTTCATTATCTTCACCAGTAATAACTATATTTACGCATTTGCTGAATTTTCGTGTCGTGCTGATTTTCATCACATGATTCTTGCCCAGTTAACTTGTTCTATCAAATGGAAACTATCTTGTTCCTTCACATTGCAGTAGTCAGTGGGTGAAGCCCATGTCATTTCCTCCACTATCTGACTGTCATTTACTTTGTCATTAAAGTTAATTTTAACCTTGTTCTAAACCCACTGTCATCATTAAGTTGACTTTCAATTGTTCCATTTTTTTTTTCTCTATCTTCAAACACACCTTCATCGCAAGACTCTTTCTTCGTGTTTACCATCTGATCATCACTATCAAATTCATTGTTTCCTTCTCCCATGTTGCTCATTTGGCAAACAGTTAAACAAAAACACTTTACCTCCAAATTTTTTTCTGCCCCAGGGTCTACTATTGTTGAAATCTGTTGCCAGCTCACTGCTCCTCCCGCACAAAGTCATTTGTACTCGCCAATCTGTAATATGCACATTCTGCAACTCTGGCCTACTGGTTCCTCATTGGCTGCTGTCCAAAATGGTTCAGACAGTTCTGTCCTCCCATTGGTTGAAGTGTCTCCTTCTGTCCATATTTCAGTCAACAAAATTGGCATTATCAAGTAAATTATTTGTGCTCTGTCCTGTTTACAGTCTAAGAATGTTTTTTTCTCTTATGCCACATGGAATACTGTTCACTTTCTGATAGTCACTTCACCACTGTAAATAAATATTTCATAATGCAACTAACAGTTCACTGCTATGTTCCATTTTTCTGAGTTCATAAGTTCTAATTGCACCAAGGTGAAACAATTCCTTACACAGCAGCACCATACGTAGCTAAACTAATCAGATGCAGTTTGGTTAGTGGACCTTTCAGTAACAATCTTCAGTCCATAGACATAATGAAGCTGTAAAAATCTTAATGGTTATTGAAAGTTTTCCACTCAATGAAGCACACTACACAGCAATTTTAGTTTAAGTGATTAACAGTTTTATTCACCTTTTGCAGACTTTGTTGACTCGATAACCATTTTACCAAATATAAGAAGAATAATTAGTGCACATGTCAGGTTAGACCGTACAATACCTTACATTCACAAGGCAGTGGAAGTGTCAGTTCTAGTGTGGACCAAAAACAGATTTCACATTTACATAAAAATGACTCTATTTGTATTAAGCACTGCTTTGTAGTTATTTATTAGAATAGTATACACTGTAAAAATTCTATTAATTGTAATGAGCATCACCATGTCCAACAATACCTCACTCCAATGACAATAACATTCCACACTTATATTTCTGTCATTTCAAAATGTCCTTTAATTTAGTTTAAATAATTCACTCAAAAGTTATGAAGCATTAGAGTTCTTGAGTTTTACAGTTGTTGGTGCACATAATTTTGCTTACAAAACATGCATAATTGTGGCTCAAGTCAACACTCAGAAAGTGACAAAGATCTTATTAATCAACACTGAGACCACGAATTCTTAATTTTTAGTAATGTCCAACTACTTTTGGAAGAGCATAAGAATAAACTGTTATTTCACACTTATACTTTGAAAATGGCTAGGCTGAATTTAAATATTTCAAGTTAACTACAATAACTGATGTGATTCTGATTTGTAAAAAAGTTGCTGGTCAGAAATTTAGGAAAATATGTGGTCACTATTATCCCTGTGCAATGTGGATCCTTTTGTTTAGAATCATGAGCACCTTATTGTAAATTATAGAAAGCTGTATGCCATCTTGTACAGACAAACTAAGATAACAAAAACATGTAGCCAAAGCTCTGAATGTAATAGTGGTTCTGACGAAATCTGCAGTGAAGAATGGGAATGGCGTGAAATGTTGACCTTAGTTATTGTGTAGATAATTAGCTTTTATACAGTTTGATATATGTTGCTAGAATGTCCAAATGCTTATCTTTGCAGTGGTGTGGGACATTATGTGGAATTAGGTTGTGGCTCATTATGTGGAATTAGGTTGTGGCTCATTATATGGAATTATGTTGATTAGCTCACAAAATTTTTCACATATCGTACCATAGCATTACAATCAAACAGTGGGATGTCTAAGATTGAATAATGACAATATTACAAAAGGGATAGATGTTACTCACAATATAGAGGAGAGTGGTAGACAGATACAGTGAAAGACCGCTATATATTTAAATTTTTAGCCAAAAGGCTTCCTTCTGAATTAGAAAACACACACAAGCACAAAATACACACACACACACACACACACACACACACACACACACACACACAATGACAAGGGCTAGCAAAGATTTAGGCCAGCAGTGAGAGTTCCCAGCCACGCAATTTGTTCAGAAAAGCTGATGTCTGTAGGAATAATTCATATGGCGCATCTGTGAAGCAGTCATTGAAGAGAAGCTTATTGTGTTGGGCAGCATCTTCAGCAACTGAGTGGTCATACTGGTTCTTAGCCACAGTTATTTGGTGGCCACTGATGCAGACAGACATGTTTGCTTAGAAATCAGCACAGTGTTTGAAACTTAGTTCATAAATCATATGACTGCTTTCACAGGTAGCCCTCCATATGTTGGGATAGGAGACATCTGTGATTGGACTGGAGTAGCTGATGGTGGGAGGATGTTTGGGACAGGTACTGCATGTAGCTCTATTGCAGGATTATGACCCATGAGAAGCCGTGGGAGCAGGCTTGGGATGAGAATGAACAAGGATATTGTGTAGCTTCGGTTGATGGCAGTCTACCACTGTATGAGGGGTGGGAAGGATAATGGGTAGGATGTACCTCATTTCAGGACATGATAACAGGTAGTCAAACCATGACAGAGCATGTGATTCAGTTGCTTTAGTGCTGGGTGGTGCTGATTCACAAATGGAGCCATTCTGTATGAGCAAATGCTGGGATGTGGGAGGTGGTTGGTAACTGGAGAGACAAGGCACAGGAACTGTGTTTCTGCATGAGGTTGGTGGTTAATTCGATGTGTGAAGCCATCAGTGAGACCCCTGGTACATTTGGAGAGGGATTGCTTGCCACTACATATGCAATGACTACAGGTAACTAGGCTGTATGGAAGGGAGTACATGGTATGGCATGGGTAGCAGCTGTCAAAATTGAGGCATTGCTGGTGATTGACAGACTTTATATGGGTTTCGATGTAGTTGTCCTTAGGGTAGAGATCAGCATCCACGAAGTGGGCTTATTGTGTTGAGGAAGACCAGGTGAACTGAATGTGGGAGAAAGTATTGATGTTCTGGAACAATGTGGGTAGGGTGTCTTCATCCTCAATCTAGTCCATGAAGATATCATCAATACTTTAACCAAGTGAGTTGTTGGGATTCTGTGTGGTTAGGATGAGTTACCGTCGATGGCACATGAATAGGTTGGCATAGGATGATGTCATTTGGTGCCTGTCGCTCTATCATGGATATGTTTGTAGGTGATCCTTTCAAAAGAGGCTGAAGCTGTTGGTCCATTAAAGCAGAGGATCATTCACTGGAGGTGCAGTAACCAGCCACAATTGGGTGTCCTGGGTGGTTGGATTTATGGGCTTTAGGGGAGATCCTTGTAGATTTCTGGAATGGGTCACTGTGTCAGGGTTTGTAGGTGGACATCTGACAGCTGTCTGAGTTGCTCCACCAGGTAATCTCTATGGTGCCCAAGTTGCCCTACCCCCATGGAGAATACAGTCCCACTGTCCATATGTTGCTGCCTACCTCCTGTAATCCCCAAAATGGCCTGCAGTCAAATGAACCCACCCAGTGACCTCTATCTGTTCTAGTTCTGCCCTGCACCAACCTAGTCCTGCAAAACCATGTGTATCAGGACCAAACCTCCTTGCAGTACCTCCCCACATATGTTAAACTCTCTTGTTGCTGCATCCCATTTCACACACTGAAACTCTTGCCCTCCAGGAACTAGAACAACATGTACAACACTGCCTATACAAGACCCTCCAAAACTTCAATAAATCTGTTCATAGCCAACAAACACTTCCTCGCAGACCTACTACATTTACTGCACCCTCTGAATCTCCCTCCCACCACCATACAGAGTCCAGAACCTAAACAGACCCAAAACACAGTCATTGAAGATTTTTCTAACAGCATCAGTCACACAGAAGTATCAGTCCTTTCCAAAGAACTTACCATTTGCTCCACTCCCAGATTCATTCATGCTGAACTTGTTAAAGACCTTCTCTTCTTCTCCCACTCCTATGGTGGAAATACTTTTCACCACCACCAACCCTGCCAATCAGACTCAGGCCAAAACCAATACTGAACTCTGCCTGACTTAGTTCACTCTTCCATCCAGCTGCGGTCAACCCTTACCGCCTCAAAATCTTCCCCTGTTAACATTCCAGAATGTCTTAACCTCAACTGCTACCTCACTATCATTCCCCAAAGACCTACCAATGAAAACTAACCTCACACATGCAGAAAGAACCACAATCAGTCACCTAAAACTGATCCTGATATGCCAACAAAGGCTCTACCACAGTGGTGTTTAACAACGAGGATTGCCGGCCACGGTGGTCTAACAGTTCTAGGCGCTCAGTCCGGAACCGCGCGACTGCTACGGTCGCAGGTTCGAATCCTGCCTCGGGCATGGATGTGTGTGATGTCCTTAGGTTAGTTAGGTTTAAGTAGTTCTAAGTTCTAGGGGACTGATGGCCACAGATGTTAAGTCCCATAGTGCTCAGAGCCATTTGAACCATTTGAACAACAAGGATTACCTGGTGGAGGTACTTCACCAGTTGTCAGATTTGTTCTCTCACAAACCCATCCAAGTGACCCCATTTCAGAAATCCAACAGTATCTCCTGTCGCTTCTGAAATCATTAGGCCCATCCCGGAACCTGTCCCATATATCTATCATTCTCCTCACCCTTACCACTCTCCTACTCCTACCTCCTACATGCTTCCTAAAGTCTGTAAACTGAACCTCGCAGGATGCCTGATTCTGGCTGGTTACTTTGCCCCCACTGAGAGAATTTCTGTTATCATCATCAGTCACCTTCAACCTATTAATCATGACCTACTGTCCTATATAAAAGACACCAATCATTTCATCCACCAAATCTCTGCAGTTCCTCTTCCTTTACCTCACAGTATCCTGCTTGTCTCTATTGATGCGACTACCCTCTACACCAACATCTCCAATGCTCATGGTTTTGCTGTTGTTGGAGACTAACCTTCCCCAACACCAAACTGATTCCAAACCTACCCTTCACTTCCTGGTCAACATGACCAACTGTATTCTCTCCCACAATTATTCCTTCTTTGAAGGCATCTCCTACAAACAAATGCATTTTATGGTAATGGGCAACCATATGGCAACATCCAATGTCAACCTATTCAGGGACCATCTAGTGGAATCCTTCCCAATCACCCAGAAATCCAAACATCTCATTTGGTTCAGATTCACTGATGTCGTCTTTATGATCTGGGCTGAAACTGAGGATACCCTATCGACATTTCTTCAGAATTTCAACACTTTCTCCTGCATTCACTTCACCTGGTCTTCTTCAACCCAACAAATGACCTTTCACGATGTTGGCTACCTAAGTACCTCCACTCATAAAAAACATGTAAACCACAAGCAATATCACCACTTTGACAGCTGCTGCCCATTCCATACCAAGAAGTCCCTTCCATACAGCTTGTCACCTATGGTCATCACATCTGTAGCGATAAGCACTCTCCAAGTATATTAGGGATCCCACTGAGGCCTTCACAAACCGAAATTACTCTCACAACCTTGTACAGAAACAAATGTAACATGCCTTGTCTCTCCAGTTGTCTACCATCACTCACATATCCACTGTCTGGCCACAAAGGTTAACTTCCTTTGTGACTCAGTACCACCCAGGACTGGAGCAACTGAATCACATTCTCCACCAGGGTTTCAGTTACTTTTCATTGTTCCCTGAAATGAAGGATATCCTACCCACTATCTATCCCACCCCTCTCACAGTGGTATTCCGCCACCCACCAAGCCTATGAAATGCCCTTGTCCATCCCTACTCCACCCCTGCTCTCAATCCCTTTGCCTCAAGGCTCATATCCCTGCAGTAGACCTACATGCAAGACCTGTTCCATACATCCTCCCACTATTACAAACTCCCATTCAGTCACAGGCATCTCCTATCCCATCAAAGGCAGGTCTACCTGTGAAAGAAGTCATTTGACCTACGAACTATGCTGTAACCACTGTGCTGCTGTTTGTTACATGAGCTGTCTGCCTGCATCAATGGCCACCAACAAACTACGGCCCAGTTAGACCATTCAGTGTGTGAATCTGCTGCTCAACGCAATGTGCTTGTCTTCAGTGACTGCTTCACAACCTGCCAGATTGGCCCTACCTGTCGACACCAGCTTTTTTGAATAAAGTGCATGGGTGGTAATTCACTCCGCAATATTCCTATGTTCCTATAACCTACCCTGGCCTCAACCTTCACTAGTCCTTGTCATTCACCTACCTATCCCTGTGCTTGCTCCCACTTTAGCACTGCACAGCCTTCTATTCCACCAATGGACCCACCAGTCTTTTTCCTCTTCTGTACTACTCTCCTTTTCTGTCCCCCTTCCCCTCACAATAAGACATTCCGAATGCACATAGCAGCTGTACCCTGTCCCCACCATGTCCCAAACGGGCACTGATGATCTTGACGTTGAGCACCCATAAGCCCCAACACACTCCTGCCACCTCCCTGCCCCAACCTCCTCCTTACCCCCACCACCCTGTCAGATTCTCTCCTGTGAGATCATTGGGATCAGTAGCATGTGTGTGTGTGTGTGTGTGTGTGTTTTCTAATTCCTTAGATGGCCTTTCGGCCAAATGCTTATATGTACAGCAGCCTTTTTGATATTTTGTCCCCTTTATATGGTGAGTAGCACTCTGTACATTTCATAATATTATTGTTATTCCATCCTGGACTTCCCGTTGTTTTATTTTGCCTAACAGCTTTGCTTTCATCCACAACCCAGTGCTGCTTTTCTTTGCTACTATTCACTACTTTACTCAGAGTCGGTCTCCTTCATTCCTTCATTCTGCTGTTTCCTGTGTTTTATCTTTCACCTTCCAACTGTCCTGTTTGCAGACTACAGCTGGCTACATGACTGTGCTGCTTGTTGGTGCAGTATTTCATGCTCCACATTATTCCTGCTGGTATAATTAACCCTAGACTTTCAAATAGGTTACACTTAATCCCGAAGCTTTTCATATATTTTTCAATACCTTCCTGTGCTACATGAACTTCTTGAACCTCGACCTTTTGGCATTACCACCCCTCTTCCTTCCATTTTATTCCAGCACACACATACTAACCTCACCTAATCCATTTACATCTGTTTTCCCTTCTCTTCACACATAGCCACCTACTGAGCTGCATCCCATTATTACCATCTTTTTATCTATTTTTCTCTTCGATCTCATTGTATTTTCACATAGAGTTTGGATCATTTTTACCTTTCACTATTGACCCTACTCCCTCAGGTTTCACCTTTCTCCTACACATTTATCCATTCTGCACTTTTTGTGATTTTCCCCACTCATGTTTTACATATTTTGTGTATTTATTACAAGATTTTTCCCTTATATTTTTAATTCTCCACTATTGATTCTTCCTCTTTCCACCTGCACCAATACAGAAAAATTTCTGTACCCCTATCCAGAACACAGTCTGAATTACTGTTCCTGCATTATTGCCTAGCTCAAGAAATCCCCTCAAATGGCTTATCGTCAGATTACTCCTTCTACAATAACCCCTACCTGACCAAATGCTGCCAGTCCACAGCCCTCACCATTGTATTCCTGCAAAACCATGCATATCAGGCCCAAACCTTGTTGTAATAGCTCTTCTGTATCCATAAAATTCTCTGGCTCTGCAATCCAAAATTTGTCCATCTCATCTCTGACAACGTCAAGGAACTAGAGTAGTGTGCACACCACCACCTCAAGAAACTATCCGACCTGTTGACCACCTTCTCCCATCTTGGATCACCACTATCAACTACCTCTGCAGAAGCCTTCTAACCTCCCCCACATCTCCTCTTAGCTGCCAAACCCTGTGTTGTGTATCTACTACATGTAGCCCAACCTCAGAAACTCCCACCCACCGCCATACAGGATCCAGTACCTAGACGGACCCAAAACACAGTCATCAAGCGTTCCTCCAAAAATCTTAGTCTTGCAGAAGTATTAGTCATTTCCAAACACCTTACCTTTTTTACCACTCCTTAATTCAATCATAATAGACTTGTTAAAAACCTTCTCTCCATCTGCTGGTCCCTACAGTGGAAACGCTTTTTGCCACCAACCATACCAATCAGACACAACCCAAAGCCAATGTTGAATCCTGTCTGACTCAGTTCACTCCACCACCCATCTGTTATACACCTTGTCCCCCCCCCCCCACCTTCAAAAAAAAAAATCGCCTACTGTTAACATTTTAGAATTTCTTAGCCTCAAACCTTACCTCATCATCATTCCCTGAACCTGTCAACATTGAAACTAACCTTATATCCACAGAAAGAACCACTGTCCACCACCTAAGAACTGATCCTGACCTTATAATCCTACCTGCCAACAAAGCTCCACCTCATTGGTTTTGAACCACAGGAATTACCTGTCTGTCAGATACGTCCTGCCATAGTGACTCCATCCCATAAAAGTGAAAGGATCTCCCATTCCCTCCTCAGATCCTTAGGCCCATTGCAGAACCTCTCCCCCAGAGCCTCTCACTCTCCTCACCCATACCACTCCTATCTTCTACTTGCTTGCTAAAGTCCATAAACCCAACCACCCAGGCCACCCAATTGTGGCTGGTTGCTGTGCCCCCACTGCGAGAACCTCTGCTGCCATAGGCCAGCACTTTCAAACTATTAACCACAATCTGCCCTCCTACGCAAAAGACGACAACCATTTCCTCCAAAAACTCTCTGAATTCCTGTTCCTTTACCACATGTTAATGATGCACCTGCCTCTTAACATCCTCAGAACCCATGGCCTTGCCACTGTTGGCGACTACATTTCCTGTTGCCTGACTGACACCAAACCTACAACATCCTTCCTGGTCATCATGACCAGCTACATCCTCACACTCGGTTACTTCCTCTCTGAACGCATTATCTACAAAAAATCCAGGGTTCAGTAGAGGCACCACCATCATTGGCAGTTCAAATGTATGGCAAATGATGGTGCCCCTTAGGGAAATGGCAGCAAGGGACAGGAAAAGACACCAGGTGCACTAAGCAAGTGTGCCTGGGGGTCTCATTCAACATGTTGAAGAGGCTTATTCCAGCAGCCGCTGAGGTAACAGGGTGCAACCAGTTGCAGATTGTTGTGCATGTTGGAATAAATATTGCCTGTCATCTGGGCCCCAAGGTCATACTTGGGTCATTCCAGTGATTGGCCGAGAAGGTTGAGGAAAAGATTTCCACATTGAGTTTCCACAAAGCTCACAGTTTGCAGCATTGTACCGAGAACTGATCATTGCCTTTGGTTCTGAGTCAAGTGGAAGGACTGTACCGCAGACTTCAAAGTTTCTGTGCCAAATTGGGCTGCGACTTCCTGGACTTGTGTCATAGGGTTGAGAACTGTAGGGTCCTCCTGAATGGATCGGGAGTGCGCTACACACTCAGATAGCTGACTGTGTGTGGGGTGCACGCAAGGGTTGAAAAGATTAACTGACTCTACATCCAATCCAGATAACGATAGCTGTAGGAAACTCATAAGTATCAGTGTATGATAAAAAAATACTAATGATAAACTGCTGAAGCATTTGCAATAATGTGTCAGAGTTTGAAGCGTTCATGAAGAGCAGTGAAGCTCACATAACTAGGTACAGATAGCTGTTTGGAACCTGAAATTGATACAGTCAAATTTTTGGGGAAAATTTCAGTGTATATTGAAAGGATAGGCAAATGGAAAGTGGAGGTGGTGTATTTTTTGTCATAGACTGGCATAAAAATTGAAGCTGCATGTGAGGTTGTTTGGGCATGGCCATAAAATGATAATTGGATCCTTCTATCATGCATCAGACTCATCTCCTGACTTTAGAGAAATCCTCAGTTCACTTATATGTAAGTTCCTCAGTCATACTCTAATCATTGGCAGAGACTTTAATCATCTAACAATTAATTGGGATAATTACAGTTTTGTTAGTAGTGGATGTGATAAGACATCTCTTGAAACATTACTAAAGGCCTTCTTAAAGGCCTTTTTTGAAAACTATCTAGAACTAGAACAGATAGTTAGGAAACCGACTCATGTTGGAAATATATTGGATCTAATGGCAACGAATAAACTTGACCTCTTTAAGGATGTCACATCTGAACTGGTACCAGTGACTATGACATGACGATGGCAACAATGATTACTATAGTACAAAGGGCAACGAAAACAAGCCAAAAGATATATATGTTCAGTGAACTACATAAAAAATCAGTAGTGTCATATTTCAGTGAGGAATTTGATACTTCCAGCACAGGGCAGGAGCATGTAGAGGAAATATGGCTCAAGTTTAAAAGAAAAGTTGATAATGCATTGGATAAGAATGTACCCAGTAGAACAGTTCATAAGGGGAGGGAGCCTCCATGGTATACAGTCACTGCAAAGAAACTTCTTAAGAAACAGAGATTACTGCATAAAAAGCCTAAAACAAAGCATAAGGCTATAGATACAGAGATGCTGAATAAAACGTGTTTGACTGTCAAGAGACCAATGTGTAATGCCTTCAGTGACTGTCATAGCAGAATGTTGTCAAATGATCTTTCAGGGAACCCAAAGAAACTCTGGTCCTATGTAAAGGTTGTTAGTGGCACAAAAGGTAGTGTCCAGACCCTAACAAATGAACAGGAGCTGACACTGAGAGTAACAAAGAAAAATCTGAAATGCTTAACTCAGTTTTAAAATGTTTCTTTACAGGAGAATTGCCCCAGTTTAATCTTCATACCACTGAAAAGATGAGTGAAATCAGCGTTAGTGTTGGTGGCATTGAGAAAGAGTTGAAATCGTTAAAACTGAACAAAACTCCAGGTCACAATGGAATCCCTATCAGATTCGGTACTGAATTTGCAGCTGAGTTAGCCCCTGTTCTAACTATAATCTGTCATAGATCACTCAAACAAACAAAAATGGCTGGTTCTTGCAAAAAATTGCGGGTCACACCCGTATACAAGAAGGATAGTAGAAGTGATCCACAAAACTACTTTTTGTGTTAGCAGAAGAGCCAACATCATGTTACGAGTGGAGGCCGAAATACACACGTTTTAGCTCACGCAGGCTGGCATGAGGAGGGAAGAACTATACTGACGTGAGGTCTGGAACATGACAAGGAATGAGAATTCAGAAAGCGGACATAATTAGTTTGATACTTAACTTTAATCCATTAATGATGAACGTCACTCTTGACAGTACATGATTCACAATATTATCTGTTCAGAATACATTCTGGAAGATAGTAATTATAGTAACTGAATATGGCACCTTGCTAGGTCGTAGCAAATGACGTAGCTGAAGGCTATGCTAAACTGTAAACTGTCGTCTTTGCAAATGAGAGAGTTTGTAGATAGTGAATCATCGCTAGCAAAGTTAGCTGTACAACTGGGGCGAGTGCTAGGGAGTCTCTCTAGACTAGACCTGCCGTGTGGCGACGCTCGGTCTGCAATCACTGATAGTGGCGAAACGCGGATCCAACGTATACTAACGGACTGCGGCAGATTTAAAGGCTACCACCTAGCAAGTGTGGTGTCTGGCGGTGACACCACATTCCTCCCCCGCAAATTGGCGTACGGTTGTGGCATAAGGTCTCCGCCCGCCGTGGGAAGGACCCCATGTTGACGTATGCGACGAGGTGGGGAGCCTAACAACATGCGAGGCTGTGCCATCCCCACCCTGCCATTCGGACTGCGGGGAGCTAGGGAACGCCTGAAAACCTACTCCAGAGTGCACACCAACATGCAGTGTATGCGCCCGTAGAGAGACAGGAGGGGCCGAAGGGTCGACCTCCATCGGGCTGGGGCACCCGATGGGCTAAGACGACATATGGTCCGGAGTGGGCAAGAGTTCCATATTGGAGGACAACTGGGAGTGATTGGCGGCGCGTGGTCCTGGGGGGCGCCCGGCGGCTGCAGCAACGCATCCACTGTGGGCGTTGCCAGCAGAAGAACAGGCGGCGGCGCGTCGCCATGGGGCAAAATGGAAGGCAGCGTCAGTAACACCAGGGGCTGACGCGAGCCAGTAGATGGGTCCCCGGGGCACTGACCGGACGGCACCGTCACTGAAAGCAGACGGCGAGCGGCAGTTCCCATGCAACGACAGAGACGCAGCTGATTGAGATGCCGGCGCACCTCACCAGAGGCCCCCAAAACCGAGGCAACGAAGAATGCGCCCTTCGAGCCAACGCCGTGAACCACGATAGCGGCGGTAGTAGACAATGTCGCCTGGCGCAAAAGCAGCTGTCTGCCACCGCACAGGAACCTGATGCGGCGGATGTAGCAAAGACATCAAGGTTCGATGATTGCGACCGTGGAGCAAGACAGCCGACGAGTGACCATCTTGGGGCTGAGAGCAATACGAGGACAAAAAGAGCAATAACGCGTCCTCCCAAGAATGCAACTCTTTCAACTTCAACATCTGTGACTTGATAGTCCTGACCAATCGTTCAGCGGCACCGTTTGACTGTGGCGAAAACGGCGTGGACGTCAGACGTTGAATACCATTGGCCTTGCAAAATGACTGAAATTCTGCGGACGTGAATTGTGGGCCATTGTCGGAAACAATTGTCTGTGGAAGACCTCCAATGCACAAGATAGCAGATAATGCTTGGATGGTGGCAGATGATGTCGTGGAATACATCCGGACAACAAAAGGAAAATAACTGAATGAATCTATCACAACCAACCATCGAGCATTGCAGAATGGACCAGCAAAATTGACGTGTAAGCATTGCCAAGGGAAAGTGGCTTTTGGCCATGCAAAGAATTTCCGCGGTGGTGCTGATTGTTGTTTGGCACACACCATGCAAGAAGAGCACATATTCGTAATCGCGACATCGATTCCGAACCAAGTACAGTGCTGTCGAGCAAGTTGTTTCATTCTCACTATACCCCAATGTCCTGGGTGGAGAAGCTTTAAGACAGAGGACTGTAACGAATGTGGGACCATGACCCTGGACTGATCATTATCAGAACGCAACAGCAAAACACCACGTCAAACAAAAAGTCTCTCCTTGTGAGCAAAAAATCGGCGAACCAACAGGTCCCCGATCCATGGCTTTGACAAGGGCCATTGCATAGCAACAAAACGCAGAACGGTAGCAAGGACAGGGTCGGCAGTTGTGGCTGTAGCTACACGACGAAAATCAGTCGTAAACGATTCGACCACGTCATCAGTTTCTGAATCACTAAACATGCAAGCAAGTTCGGAGGAATTGAATGTCCTAACCTCAGCAACAGGCAAACGGGACAACGCATCGGCGTTTCCGTGCTTAGCAGTGGACCGATACAAGATGTCGTAGCGGAACTGTGAGAGGAAAATAGACCAGAGAATGAATTTCTGCACTGTACATGGAGGTACAGGCTTGTTCGGATGAAAAAGCGATGTCAAAGGTTTGTGGTCTGTGATTATGGTAAAGTGACGACCATACAAGAAGTCATGAAACTTTGTAACACGAAATACGAGAGCCAATGCTTCCTTCTCGATCTGTGAATAATTTCTTTGCACAGAAGAGAGCAATTTGGACGCAAAGGCAATAGGGTGATCGTGCAAGCCATCTTTGTGTGAAAGCACAGCACCGATCCCGAAATCCGATGCATCCACCATCAAGAAAAGGGGCTTCTGGGGATTGAATGGTATAAGGCAAGTATTGGACAGCAACGCCGATTTCAACCGGCAAAAGGCTAAATGTTCTTCTTCCGTCTTTCCGGAAATCACAATATCATCCAGATAGTTTGCTGCAGTAGGGACCGACGCACAAACAGTTTGTAGATATTGCTGAAACAATGCAGGGGCAGATGCACACCCGAATGGCAGTCGTTTGAATTGATACAAACCAAGATGCACGTAAACCACCAAAACGCACTGGGATTCTTCATACACTGGTATTTGCAAGTACGCATCTGCTAGGTCCAACTTCGAAAAATATGTGCATGGGCACAGTTTGTCAAAAAGATCTTCCGGGCGTGGTAAAGGAAAAATTGCAATCACTAGTTGTGTGTTCACTGTTGCCTTGAAGTCCTCACAAAGTCTCAATTTTCCTGAAGGTTTTGGCAAAATCACTAAGGGTGATGCCCAGAGAGAATCCTGCACACATTCAATTACACCTTGTGATTCCAAATTGTGTAATGTTATTGCAACCTCATCATGCAATGCGTGGGGAACATTGCGCACTCTGAAAAATTTTGGTTGCGCGTTTACTTTCAGTTCCAAATGTGCTTTATAGTTCTTATCACAACCAAGGTCCGGTGCAAAAATGTCTGCAAATTCTTCACACAGACGAGAAACACTGTCTGAAGGCACAGTCTGGTTCACTGATAGGAACTGATTTACTGTTACCTTTGAGAGAAATACAATAACACAATATAAGCTTTGTTCTTGTGATCTAACCACATCTAAATCTGCATTAGAAGACGTGAACAACAATTCAAGCCACATCCTATGTGACTGTTCATGTATATAGCCTACTTTACAAAATTAGATGAACTACCAAAAAGCTCCTTGCGTCATTGATGCCGAGCTGCCATGAGCTACAGATCATTCCACAGGCAACACCCATTGTGATTTGTGTATTACTTTTTAGCAGACTCCGATGTTAGATACGTCACTTTTCCTAATATATGCAATTTTCATATTTCAATGCTCCACACTTGTTCCTCACATGCCAACTCTGTCATAGGTCTTCTTATAATATTTCAGGATCACTTTGTGTTCTCCAAAGCATTCCCCCACCCCCCAGCAAGATCAGGCACTGTCTCCAGGGGGAAGCAACTGTTAAAACTAATTTTTTGAAACCAGCCAGAAGTCATACTTAATATTTTATATTTACCAGTTTCACTCTTCAAATCAACAAGAGCATCATCAGAATATACTCTATAAAAGATACAAATTGAGATAATACTGAGACCTTACATTTGTGTAACATGAAGTACATCTTTACTTTCAGTATGGTTTAAAATTGGCTGACAGCACTAAAGATTGTGCATAATGTTGGCTGACAGCACTAAAGATTAAACTGGCAGTACTATAGTACTTAAACTTATATTTAAAGTACAATGGTAAATGCTGATATTGACAGTGAAAAACTTTAAATGTAAGTCACCATACTGGAAATAGAATATGTACTGCAAATATAAAAAGATCCATAAAATATAATGTGACAGTTTGATTTCTTCTTCTGGTGGTGAAGGTAGTTGCTATGATGAAAGAAATATTTGTGGTTAATTTTATTTAGATACAGCTTGTATTGTGATGACGTTTTACTAATGATGGTGACTGCAGCTGAGTCTGTAACAAATACAAGTCAGTATATGATGTGAGTTGCCTAGGTTATTTCAGACAAATGGCAAAATAATGACAGAAACTATATTAAATTAGGATCCCCATTGTGTGACTAGTTATTAGCATTACTGCAGATAATGTAAATTGTTATTTTGTTGCTACTTCTGACGAGAGACAATACTATTATGCAGCTTTTATTGTGAGCAGCAGTTGGAATGTACACTAAACATAGTATATGAATAAAGAGTCCGGAGGTGTGCATTGTCCAAGTCAAGTGGAACAGTTTTGTATAAAGTAAAAGTCTAAGGTCAATTAGTTCATCATTATCAACTGCAGAAATACAGTTATTTGTAAAATAACTTTGGCTTAAGGTGTATGTTTGTTGCTGCACTCACCAGACTTATACCTGGTAATCAGTATGAAAGTAAAAGAGTTTACATAGGAATAGCAAAGAAGTGCTGATGCTTGGAATTCTGTATTGTATTTCTACCAACTTCAGTGATGTAGCATGACTTTTTTGTCATCAAATCAAGCTTCTGTAATTGATTATTCTTGATTAAAACATCCAGTGATAGTAAAAGTACACATCTTAGAGAGACAATTTCATTATAGCACCATACAGAATATATCTAACAGGTCTGTCTGAAAATAAGCTTCTACAAATACTTCGGAACCACAGTTGTGAATTAAATATACAGTCTGATGTACACATGGCTGCTCTTTATTGCACTTTTGTTATAATGTCCTTTGTGCAAGTGACATGAGTTTTATAATTAAAATAACACATACACAGTGATACTGGACCTTTGAGTAATGTTTTTAAAATGGTTTATTGACTCCTTTTCTGGAAATGCATCTCTCCTGTAACTTCCTTAAAAGAAACACAGTACATTCAGTACTGCACATTTATTTATTTAAACAGTTGGTCATTGTGGTTTGCATACTGTAAGACCTTTGGTACACACACCATCAGATTAATTGACTTGTCGCTCTAGTGAAGTAGGCGAGTGTCAGCAATATGTCTCATGGTCTTATAGTGGCGTGTTTATCTTCTGCAGTTAGGTCAGACAATAGAAATGCCACTTGCACGCTTAGAGTAGCAGATTGACAGTGATCAACTTTAAACAGAACTTGATTAATTTTCACACACTTTTATTAAAATAATAACAACATAAAATCACTTAACTTTATTCTGGATGCTATTTACAATTGACAATCTGAAGTTCCTTTGGTCTTGGTACGTTAATCTTATTCTCACATATCTCTGATACTTGACAAAGTGTCTATTCATTTCTCTTTATGGCTATGTACAGAAATATGATAATCTTATTAGGTGCAGACTGAAACTTGACTATAGACTGGTACAGACTAATGCAGACTGGTTCAGACTGGCGCAGACTAATGCAGAATGATGCAGACTAATGCAGACTGACTAATCGGAGGTCTGTACACTCGTTATAATACCTCGCGCATTCAGGTATCACTGTGCAAGTGATCTGTGAGGAGAAAAGGTTGTACGTTAGCAGCAATCTCATTGGCTGCGTTACATATTAATACGCGGATTGGCGGAAGCAGAATTTGGTCCGTCTCTAAGACAGCGCCATCTCATAGTGCGGAGACGGACGAGCGCTGCGCCTGCACTGTTGTGCTGAGCGGGGTGCGCTCTATTGGGAAAGTTGTGTACGCGCTGACTATGTGGAACTATGTACACAACAGTCATAACGTGCAAGATGAGACTTGTCTTGGCCTAAATCCAGTCTATACAGAAAAAAGGGCTATACTTAGGTTTACAAATTACATGTACTGAAGTTCATGTATTCACTTACTAAATAGAATCAGTGGTGGTGTAGATATTCTTTAATAGATCTTTCAAATGCACTGATATTTAGAGCACATTTTAAACCATTTGGCAACTTGTTCGTTTTATTCCCACATATCAAGTACCTTTCTGACATGAATTTATATTAACTATAATTATATGCAAATTTCCTTTTAAGTTGGCATTGTGATTATGTATGTCACATTTTTGCATATACTGCTACAATGCCAAATAAATTTTTAGTATACATTCCTGTATTCATAATTACATGACTGTCTGACTTAGCTCCTTGTAAAAATTCCAAAGATCATAAGAGCTACTGGGGCATTTTCCCAGAATATGAGATCATGCTCCAGATACGCATTAAAATAAGCATAGTAAGCACACATTGCTGACTAGTCATCCATGCATCCTTTTAGGTTCTTAACAGATAATAGCCAAGACTCATCTTGAAAATACTGTGTTAAATATATTTTTCCCATTCTAGGTCATTTTGTTTCCAGATACCAAGAAATTTTGTTGCCTCTCTAATTACGAGTTGATTGTTGTTGGTGACAACAGGATAATTCAAAATCTTACTGTGACTATCTACTTAGCCAACTTGTAACAGCATTCACTATATATATATATATATATATATATATATATATATATATATATATATATATATATATATATATATATATATAAAAAAAACAAAGAATGTTTCCCTCTATATATATGATGTGACTTACCGAACGAAAGTGCTGGCAGGTCGATAGACACACAAACATACACACGAAATTCAAGCTTTTGCAACAAACGGTTGCTTCATCAGGAAAGAGGGAAGGAGAGGGAAAGATGAAAGGACGTGGGTTTTAGGGAGAGGGTAAGGAGTCATTCCAATCCCGGGAACGGAAAGACTTACCTTGGGGGAAAAAGGACAGGAATACACTCGCACACACACACATATCCATCCGCACATACACAGACACAAGCAGACATTTGTAAAGGCAAAGAGTTTGGGCAGAGATGTCAGTCGAGGGGGAAGTACAGCGGTAAAGATGTTGTTGAAAGACAGGTGAGGTATGAGCGGCTGCAAATTAAAATAAGCGGAGATTGAAGCCTGGCGGATAACGAGAAGAGAGGATATACTGAAGTGCAAGTTCCCGTCTCCGGAGTTCTGACAGGTTGGTGTTAGTGGGAAGTATCCAGATAACCTGGACAGTGTAACACTGTGCCAACATGTGCTGGCCGTGCACCAAGGCATGTTTAGCCACAGGGTGATCCTCATTACCAACAAACACTGTCAGCCTCTGTCCATTCATGCGAATGGACAGTTTGTTGCTGGTCATTCCCACATAGAAAGCTTCACAGTGTAGGCAGGCCAGTTGGTAAATCACGTGGGTGCTTTCACACGTGGCTCTGCCTTTGATCGTGTACACCTTCCGGGTTACAGGACTGGAGTAGGTGGTGGTGGGAGGGTGCATGGGATAGGTTTTACACCGGGGGCGGTTACAAGGGTAGGAGCCAGAGGGTAGGGAAGGTGGTTTGGGGATTTCATAGGGATGAACTAAGAGGTTACGAAGGTTAGGTGGACGGCGGAAAGACACTCTTGGTGGAGTGGGGAGGATTTCATGAAGGATGGATCTCATTTCAGGGCAGGATTTGACGAAGTCGTATCCCTGCTAGAGAGGCACATTCAGAGTCTGGTCCAGTCCCGGAAAGTATCCTGTCACAAGTGGGGCACTTTTGGGTTTCTTCTGTGTGAGGTTCTGGGTTTGAGGAGATAAGGAAGTGGCTCTGGTTATTTGCTTCTGTACCAGGTCGGGAGGGTAGTTGCGGGATGCAAAAGCTGTTTTCAGGTTGTTGGTGTAATGGTTCAGGGATTCCGGACTGGAGCAGATTCGTTTGCCACGAAGACCTAGGCTGTAGGGAAGGGACCGTTTGATGAGCAATGGGTGGCAGCTGTCATAATGGAGGTACTGTTGCTTGTTGGTGGGTTTGATGTGGACGGACATGTGAAGCTGGCCATTGGACAGGTGGAGGTCAACGTCAAGGAAAGTGGCATGGGATTTGGAGTAGGACCAGGTGAATCTGATGGAACCAAAGGAGTTGAGGCTGGAGAGGAAATTCTGGAGTTCTTCTTCACTGTGAGTCCAGATCATGAAGATGTCATCAATAAATCTGTACCAAACTTTGGGTTGGCAGGCCTGGGTAACCAAGAAGGCTTCCTCTAAGCGACCCATCAATAGGTTGGCATACGAGGGGGTCATCCAGGTGCCCATGGCTGTTCCCTTTAATTGTTGGTATGTCTGGCCTTCGGAATTCAGCACATCTTGGCACAGTGTTACACTGTCCGGGTCATCTGGATACTTCCCACTAACACCAACCTGTCAGAACTCCGGAGATGGGAACTTGCCCTTCAGTATATCCTCTCTTCTCGTTATCCGCCAGGCCTCAATCTCTGCTAATTTCAATTTGCCGCCGCTCATACCTCACCTGTCTTTCAACAACATCTTTGCCTCTGTACTTCCGCCTCGACTGACATCTCTGCCCAAACTCTTTGCCTTTACAAATGTCTGCTTGTGTCTCTGTATGTGCGGATGGCTATGTGTGTGTGTGCGAGTGTATACCTGTCCTGTTTCCCCCAAGGTAAGTCTTTCCGTTCCCGGGATTGGAATGACTCCTTACCCTCTCCCTAAAACCCACATCCTTTCGTCTTTCCCTCTCCTTCCCTCTTTTTTCTGATGAAGCAACCGTTTGTTGCGAAAGCTTGAATTTCGTGTGTATGTTTGTGTTTGTTTGTGTGTCTAATGACCTGCCAGCACTTTCGTTCGGTAAGTCACATCATCTGTGTTTTTAGATATATTTTTCCCACGTGGAATGTTTCCCTCTATTATATTCATATCATTAATTTGAACCCAACAATTACGTTTGTTATTGTCACTGTTGCATTTCGAAATCTTTCCTGTCATCTTATTTTCTCTTTCTGTTTTTGTAAGTATTTTCACTTTGTATTCACCTTTTCCTCTTTACCGAATCTACCATACAATTTTATCCCGCCGATATATACTCAATAATACGTAACCCACTTCCAAACCATAACCAAAAGAAAATTTTTTTATTTTCCTGTTTGAACAATACTGCTGCTTCAAAATCCACCGTTTCCAGTTCACAAACAGTTCCTTTCAGCTATTAAATAACCATTTCGGCTAGTTCCAATAACTTTCGCTTTTTTCCATTTCCGTTTTTCCCACATCACTGATCTTTTTTAGCCGCTTCCCACAGGTTTTAACGACATTATTTCTTCGTCAGACAATTGTCATCCTCATTTTCACAATCTGCCACCACAAAACCACTCCTTTTAATACATTTACACGCAGTTTTTTCGAAATTTTCCCGAATTGCTCCACCCTTTAACGTGTTTTGGCGGCAACACAACCACATAACCTTTGTGCACATCGTTGTCTACCAACCCAAGTTCACCACAGGATCAACATACCCCAGCTATAACCAACACCTTTTCGCCTTTCTTCACACCAGATCTCCAGTTGCTTTCTAGTTCACCTTATCTCTCGTCATATATTTTTATTTTCATTTTCATTTCAGCCTCATGTTACACTTTCCACCTTCTAATACCATGTCACCCTCACAACATCCCCACAACGACCCCATTAAGTTTTATTTACATTCCTTCTGCAAACATGCCTTCGCCCTAGCCAGATTACACTCCCATATTTTATTTTCTCAGGCTTGTCTGACATTTGGCATTACCCCCAAAGGCCTCACACTTAAAGTCCCCATCTCTGGTTGTAATCCTTCTTTCCATCAGCCCCTATACCAGTTCCAAACTGAACAATCCATTGTCTTCACCCACCTAATCCTTCACCTACACATCAACTCAGCCAATGAACACACCCGTCAGTCAACTCCTATCCTTAATAAAAGTCCTCAATCTTTCCTCTCCCACATCCACACCGGCTGTTCAGAGCATACTCCTACAGGCCAATCACAAATTAGAACAGCATACCACCCTCCACCTCAAAAAACTATCCAATCTCCTGGTTTCCCACCTCCGGAAAGGCAACTCACTCACCCTTCACAACCTTTCCAGCAAACCTCAACCTACTCTCTTTGCACACAGACCCAGTCTCTCCCATCTACTCAATCTCCCACTTCCAGCTCCACTCCCCCCAAAACCTCAAAATTCCAATCAACACAATCTGGAACCACAACACCCTAATTCAGTACTTAACCTTTCCTCCAAACCTCTCTCCCAATCCGAAACCTCTGTCCTATCCAAAGGCCTCACCTTCAGCCCCACCCCCAGATTCAACCAAACAGCCCTTGTCAAAGATTTACTGTCCTACACCCGTACTCTCTGCTGGAAATATCACTTTGCCATGAAGAAAAATGATCCTAATCCTACTCCTAATGGTCCAACTCCCCAAGACACTATCCAAATTGAATCCTGCCTGGAACAGTTCCGTCCTCCGTCACAGCGGTACCCACCTCCTCTTCCTCAAAATCACCCTCTCCAAACTTTCCAGGAATTTCTGACTTCCAGCCTTGCCTCTCAATCCCTCTTAAAAAACCTTAATCCTACTCCCAACATCACCACTGCTGAAGCCCAGGCTATCCGTGATCTGAAGGCTGACCGATCCATCGTCATTCTTCCGGCAGACAAGGGTTCCACAACCGTGGTACTTGATTGTCGGGAGTATGTGGCTGAGGGACTGCGTCAGCTTTCAGACAACACTACATACAAAGTTTGCCAAGGTAATCCCATTCCTGATGTCCAGGCGGAGCTTCAAGGAATCCTCAGAACCTTAGGCCCCCTACAAAACCTTTCACCTGACTCCATCAACTTCCTGACCCCACCAGCACCCCGCACCCCTACCTTCTACCTTCTTCCTAAAATTCACAAACCCAATCATCCCGGCCGTCCCATTGTAGCTGGCTACCAAGCCCCCACAGAACGTATCTCTGCCTACATAGATCAACACCTTCAACCCATTACATGCAGTCTCCCATCCTTCATCAAAGACACCAACCACTTTCTCGAACGCCTGGAATCCCTACCCAGTCTGTTACCCCCGGAAACCATCCTTGTAACCATTGATGCCACTTCCTTATACACAAATATTCCGCATGTCCAGGGCCTCACTGCGATGGAGCACTTTCTTTCACGCCGATCACCTGCCACCCTACCAAAAACCTCTTTCCTCATTACCTTAGCCAGCTTCATCCTGACCCACAACTTCTTCACTTTTGAAGGCCAGACATACCAACAATTAAAGGGAACAGCCATGGGCACCTGGATGGCCCCCTCGTACGCCAACCTATTCATGGGTCGCTTAGAGGAAGCCTTCTTGGTTACCCAGACCTGCCAACCCAAAGTTTGGTACAGATTTATTGATGACATCTTCATGATCTGGACTCACAGTGAAGAAGAACTCCAGAATTTCCTCACCAAACCTCAACTCCTTTGGTTCCATCAGATTCACCAGGTCCTACTCCAAACCCCATGCCACTTTCCTTGACGTTGACCTCCACCTGTCCAATGGCCAGCTTCACATGTCCGTCCACATCAAACCCACCAACAAGCAACAGTACCTCCATTATGACAGCTGCCACCCATTCCACATCAAACGGTCCCTTCCCTACATCCTAGGTCTTCGTGGCAAACGAATCTGCTCCAGTCCGGAATCCCTGAACCGTTACACCAACAACCTGAAAACAGCTTTCGCATCCCGCAACTACCCTCCCGAGCTGGTACAGAAGCAAATAACCAGAGCCACTTCCACATCTCCTCGAACCCAGAATCCCCCACAGAAGAACCCCAAAAGTGCCCCACTTGTGACAGGATACTTTCCGGGACTGGACCAGACTCTGAATGTGCCTCTCTAGCAGGGATACGACTTCGTCAAATCCTGCCCTGAAATGAGATCCATCCTTCATGAAATCCTCCCCACTCCACCAAGAGTGTCTTCTGCCGTCCACCTAACCTTCGTAACCTCTTAGTTCATCCCTATGAAATCCCCAAACCACCTTCCCTACCCTCTGGCTCCTACCCTTGTAACCGCCCCCGGTGTAAAACCTGTCCCATGCCCCCTCCCACCACCACCTAATCCAGTCCTGTAACCCAGAAGGTGTACACGATCAAAGGCAGAGCCACGTGTGAAAGCACCCACGTGATTTACCAACTGACCTGCCTACACTGTGAAGCTTTCTATGTGGGAATGACCAGCAACAAACTGTCCATTCGCAGTAATGGACACAGGCAGACAATGTTTGTTGGTAATGAGGATCACCCTGTGGCTAGACATGCTTTGGTGCACGGCCAGCACATGTTGACACAGTGTTACACTGTCCGGGTTATCTGGATACTTCCCACTAACACCAACCTGCCAGAACTCCAGAGATGGGAACTTGCCCTTCAGTATATCCTCTCTTCTCGTTATCCGCCAGTCTTAAATCTCCGCCAATTTCAATTTGCAGCCGCTCATACCTCACCTGTCTTTCAACAACATCTTTGCCTCTTCACTTCCGCCTCGACTGACATCTCTGCCCAAACTCTTTGCCTTTACAAATGTCTGCTTGTGTCTGTGTATGTGAGGATGGATATGTGTGTGTGTGCGAGTGTATACCTGTCCTTTTTCCCCCAAGGTAAGTCTTTCCGCTCCCGGGATTGGAATGACTCCTTACCCTCTCCCTAAAACCCACATCCTTTCATCTTTCCCTCTCCTTCCCTC
Source organism: Schistocerca nitens (assembly GCF_023898315.1). Classification (NCBI taxonomy): domain Eukaryota; kingdom Metazoa; phylum Arthropoda; class Insecta; order Orthoptera; family Acrididae; genus Schistocerca; species Schistocerca nitens. The sequence goes on along the minus strand of NC_064621.1, from coordinate 85,128,903 downwards.
TTTCCTTTCGGTCACATCATCTTACAAAGATGATGTGACTTACCGAACGAAAGTGCTGGCAGGTCGATAGACACACAAACAAACACAAACACACACACAAAATTCAAGCTTTCGCAACAAACTGTTGCCTCATCAGGAAAGAGGGAAGGAGAGGGAAAGACGAAAGGATGTGGGTTTTAAGGGAGAGGGTAAGGAGTCATTCCAATCCCGGGAGCGGAAAGAATTACCTTAGGGGGAAAAAAGGACGGGTATACACTCGCGCACACACACACATATCCATCCACACATATACAGACACAAGCAGACATCTCACAAGCAGACATATTTGAAGACAAAAATATGTCTGCTTGTGTCTGTATATGTGTGGATGGATATGTGTGTGTGTGAGCGAGTGTATACCCGTCCTTTTTTCCCCCTAAGGTAAGTCGTTCCGCTCCCGGGATTGGAATGACTCCTTACCCTCTCCCTTAAAACCCACATCCTTTCGTCTTTCCCTCTCCTTCCCTCTTTCCTGATGAGGCAACAGTTCGTTGCGAAAGCTTGAATTTTGTGTGTGTGTTTGTGTTTGTTTGTGTGTCTATCGACCTGCCAGCGCTTTCGTTCGGTAAGTCACATCATCTTTGTTTTTAGATATATTTTTCCCACTTGGAATGTTTCCCTCTATAATACTGACTCTTGAAGTACATCATAGGTGATTGAGGGTACTTCTGGGTAGATTGTGCATCTACATGTTTTATGCTTGCTTTTTGTTTGCAGTTTCTACGAAATGAATTGGTCCATTCATTTGCTAGGCCTCTGATTACATAGTATTAGATGCCAACTGTTTGTTAGTTTTCATCAGCTGATTTCCACCCAGAGTGCTCATGGTTCTTTTGTGAGTTCATGCATGGCAGATGTGGGGCCATGAGCTATTGAGGCCCATTCTTTTTTTGTGGGCTGAACTTCCTTCCCTGTGCCCCTCCCTCCCTGTCCTCGCTCTATCCCCTATGCCCCATCCTTCCCCTCTCTCAATGTTCTTACTTGTGTTGAACTGGCTGTCCACTTAGTTTCCTGTATTCCTCCCAGTTTTGTTCTCCTTGGCTCTTCTTTTTCATCCTTCCTTTCTGGTCTCTCTTTGAGGTTCTAAATTTTCTCTCTGTAATGTGAACCATTTGCAGAAGAACTCTCTCCCTAGTATTTACGGCCCGGTTACATCTTCCCCTTCCTTCCCCTGTTCCTCTCCCACCATAGCCCTCCTATGCCCTGATGTGTCACCAGCATGTGTGGTGGGGCTGTCATGCATCCACCTGGCTAAGACGCCTCACAGGGCTCACACTTCTGACACCTGAACTGTTGCCTCCGCATGTACACTGAGGAGTGGTTTCTTGTCATTCTGGGACACAAGAACACCCAGCAGCAGCAGCTGTTCCAAGCTGACTGTTCATCTATGACCGTCTCTTATGTTGGTAATGTATCATTTAATGCTGCTTCTTATGACCCTGTGGCCGTCCCTTCCCTGTGTATGCCAAGAAGGAGTTTTTAATTGAATACAGTGTGTACAAACTTGATTGTTAGTACTTTCCTGCTGACTGCGGGGTACTACAGTTATTGGCAACGAGGATAAAACTTTCATTTTCAAATGAAATTTCCACCTCAGAGGAATTTCTTCAGTCCTTGATGGAAACTCTACAGCAGATTCAGGCAGCACTCACAAGGTCAGAACATCGCCCTCACTCTCTGGTGTTGCAAGAGGTAGCCCATAGAATTGATTACATCACAGGTAAGTTTAACACTTTACATGTGGCTCCATTGCTGTTTCCAGCTTTCAAAAGGTCTGTCAAACCATGGTCAAATTATGTCGAATGATTGGAACAAGATTTTATGGCACATGGGATCCATGATGAAAATTGAAGTCAGTTTTTTTTATCAACAGTCGGTCTACAGGTGTATCATTCAATTCAACAATTGAACCCTGAGGAGTCCCCTCATGATATCTCATTTACCCATATTAAGGGCTGCCTTTTTGAGTACTTTGATGCACAAATACACGTCACCTCCACCTATCAGACTTTCTTTTCTTGTCGAAAGTCCCCAGGTCAGATATATAAGGACTGGATTATGACGCTCCAGGGTGTCTCCCGTGATTGAAAATTCCATTGCACCAATGTTGCATGCAAGCAGTCCTATGCCTCTTCATTGATTTGCGATATGGTGGTGGTTCACGCACTGTATGAGGGTCTTCGGGCTGATATTTTTAAGTTACAGGACCTGTCCCTTGACACCTGTCTGCTGGTCATTCGTGCGTTTGAATAGTCTCACTGGCTGCAATGGCCACGTCTTGATCTAGATGTTTTTTCAGCTCGCCAGTTGGCTAGCACTGCACGGGAGTCTCATCGGTCCGTCAGTGCGTCCCGTGACAGAAAGTCTTTCACCCATTTTCCATCATGTCTGGACTGTTTCCAGACTCACCAATGGTCGTAGTACCCCCACCAGCTAGCAAGGTGCACAGCTTGCTGCCAAATGAGCCATATTGCTGTTGCATGTCAGGCTTCACAGAAACATTGTGTAGATGCCATGTTTCCTGCGGACACACAGGCTCATCACGAATCACCGCTGCAGGACCTAGAAGCCTCGCATTCCATTGACAGACAAGCATTCTCCATGATTCCCCAATTGGGAGCCCATTTCCTCCTTACCTTGGAAGTTGCGCATATTCCTGTGGTCTTCCAAATTGGCATGGCATGTTCTGTTTCCATTGTGGATGGTGCCACATACCAACTCTTGGGAGACTGGAAATTTGCCGTAAGTTACTATAGGACCAAACTGCTGTGGTCGTCAGTCCCTAGTCTTACACACTATTTAATCTAACTTATGCCAGGGACAACACACACTCCCATGCCCAAGAGAGGACTCGAACCTTTGACTGTGGCAAGGCGCTTCAGATGACGCAACCAACACTTTGACTCACCCTCTTTGTCTCCATACACTCATGCCTTGTGTAGTTTCAGTAATCATCACATATCAGTCGATGGCGTGTTTTCAACACAACTTTCCTACAACAGTTGTTCCTTCACAGCTCAGTTTTTGGTGATCGGCTCACCCGACACTACTAACCTTCTGGCTGCGGACATTTTTGATCATCTGGGTTTGTCAGTGTGGGATGAGGTACAGACGGTTTTGATCCCCTCCTTGAATACAAAACGTTGTTCTCAGTTTCACTGCACATGTTCAACTTCTTCCCTCTGCTGTCCCTCGTTTTTTTAAGGCCTGCTCAGTCACCTTTGCTCTCCGAGACAGGCTCGAGGTGAAACTTAGCTATTTACGAGATAAAGGCATCCTTTCTCCCATCGAGCACAGTCGCTGGGCAATGCCTATCGTGTTGGTTGAGAAGCTGATTGATGCTTTAGGCATCTGTAGTTATTTTAAGGTAATGATCAATTTTCAGTCCATCATCAATGCATATCCTGTCCCATCAGTGGACGACATACTCACATGTCTTGTAGGATCAACTGGTTTTGCCAAAATTAATTTGCACAATGCTTATTTGCAGCTGCCATTAGATGAGGAATCACTGCAGATCCTAGTCATCAATACCCCATGTCACCTTTTCCAGTACAGCCACCTCACATTTGGCATTGCCAGTTCCCCCGCCATTTTCCAACATTATTTGGAACACCTCACAAGTCAGGTGCCTGGTGTGGCACATTATCTTGATGATGTCATTGTCAGTGACTCATCTGCGGTGGACCTCAAGGACAAGCCGGATAGGCTGTTTCAGATTTTTTCCAAGGCTAACCTGCATTGCCGGAAAGAAAAGTGTGGCTTTCGCACACGAGGTCAGGTATCTTTGGCTCACGATTGATGCCTGCAGTACCCATTCCTCTTAGGAGTATGTTGAGGTGATTCAAAATCTGCCTCCTCCCACCAACGTGAAGCAACTGCAATCAGTACTCGGTCAAATTAACTATTATCAATGTTTTATATCCCACACTACTGAGATTTCGTCACCCCTGACCAGGTTGTTGTTCCAGGGTGTGCTTTGGGTTTAGTAAGCATCTTATGAGCAGGCTTTCATACGTCTCAATTCAGCTATCTCCCGCCTCCCTGGTCTGGCCGCTTATAACCTTTCCCTGCCCCTCATCGTTGCTGTCGATGCATCGGACTATGCCCTGGGTGCAGTCCTCTCACAAGTGGTCAAAGGCGTTGAGTGACCAGTGGCCTTCACATCCAAAAAACTGACCAATGCTCAAACCAAATATAGTCAAATTGAAATGGAAGCTTTGGCACTGGTTTTCACCCTGACAAAATTCTACGATTTTGTGTATGGTCATCATTTCTCTCTGCAGACCGACCACAAACCTTTGGTTTCTTTGTTTCACCTGGGTGCCGCAGTACCCACACGGACATTGCACCGCCTCCAGTGTTGGGTGCTCTTCCCGGCGATGTTCAACTGTGATATTGTCTATCGCCCCTCTGAACAACACGCAAACACTGATTTCCTTTCCTAGCTGTCTGCCGGGGCAGACTGTGAGTTTGACACCTCCCCCTTGTTTTCTTTCCATGTGGAACCAAACATCGATGCAGTGCAGGATGCACTTCCGTTGGATGCTGATGCCGTCCGGCGGGTCACTGCTCAGGATCCGACACTGCATGCTCTCTGCCACCAAATCGCTGCAGGTTGGCTGACCAACCGTTGTAGCGTCCGCGATGTGGAAGTCAAGCATTTTTAGGATCATCGGTATAGTCTGTTTTTCCGCAATGGCATCATCCTTTTGCATAATGATTCGAACATTCCCCAGGTGGTCATACTGCGTGCATTACGCCAACATGTCCTCGACATCTTCCGTACTCACCTTTGGGGAATCGTCCTCACCAAACAGCTGGCCTGCTGACACCTTTACTGGCGTGTCAGCCTGCACCATGTGCCAAACACACCAGGCAGCACCCCAACGTGTCTTTTTCGTGGCCAGATGCAGCTGCTCCATGGGAACGTCTCCACTTGGATTTCACAGGGCAGTTTCATGGCTCCCAGTGGTTCATCTTGATCAACTCTGGGTCTGTGTACCCTTACGTATCCTGCATGATGAACACCACTTCTGCTGAGACTATCAAAATTCTCCGGCACCTCTTTGCTGTCAAGGTACCCCCCAAAACAATCGTTACAGGTAATGGTCCACAGTTTACTTCGACCGAGTTAAAGCAATTCTGTGCGACCAATGGAATTTCTCTCATCCACACCACCCCGTTTAACTCTGCGTCAAACAACGAGGCAGAACGTTTTGTGTGGATGTTCAAGACCCAGCTCAATAAGCTGCTGAGCCGTCACCTGCTGAAGGAGATCGTGCTTCTTTTTTTGGATACATACCGTGCCGCCCTCCATGCTGGTAAAAGTCCAGCAGAGATACTTCACGGTCGACCATTCCACTCTCCCATATCTGTCCTTGTTCCAGAGACTTCTCACCCTCCTGCCCGCACTCCAGTGCAATCCTTCTGCGTCGGGCAGAAGGTCTGGGTGTGGATCATATGAGTGCAATTGGCAACTGCCATCATCACCAAGCTCTGCAGCTGGCTGATGGCGTCTCTCCGGTGGGCCGATGGTTCCTCCGCCTGCTGGTATCTCAACCAGCTCTGTCTCCGTCTGGTGGACCACGGCACCCTGGGTGAGCTGCCAGTGCCTGTTGCTGGCTCCCCTGTGACAGAACCTCCGCTTTCGCCTCCACTGCTGCCTCCACCACTAGCTGCCCCTGCTGCATCGCCACCTCCAGCCCCTGCGGCCATGAGCCTATATATGTTGACCAGGACGCCCCTACTCCTATGGACGTTTGTGGTGCTGTGCATTCTTTTTCCAGGGGGAGAAATGTCGTAGTGGCCTCTTATAAGTTAGAGTGCGCACACAACAGACAAGCAAGGTGGGCTGCCAACCTCCCTTCAAGACCTCAGATCAAAACATCGCTATTGGATGTAAACAGCAACAGACTTTCTGCATAAACATGGCACTACTTCGTGAAAAGCCATGTGACAGAGATCCATCAATTGGAACTAATGTGACTACGTGTAGCACTCTGCCAAATCAGTGTTATAAGCATGTTAGCAGAGTCAGACCGGCATTTGTTGTGAGTCATCATTGCTGATGGTGGTGGCAAGTGATACTTTCTGCATAAGCAAGGGACAGACATAATTTTCAGGATGTATGCTTTCTTCATGCAGAAAGCAAGCACATGCACATAACACAGCTGTCACTTGGAATCCTCAACAATGCAATCCTCGTCTGTGCCTTGACATACACAGACTGCCATCGTTCATGGATCTGACAATAGTGAAGGGCAACACTTTAGTGAAGGGCAACTATAGTGAAGGGCAAGTGCTGTGGTTCATAGAAACATCAAATGATATGGAATGCAAATGTTACGAACATAAGAAATTTTTAAAACCTTCTGGATAAGATAAATGTTAAATAACAAGTAGCTGCCAGTGACTGTATTTGAACTAGTCAGCAAAACTAACTAGTACTCCACACTGCATGCACAACAGCTCATATAATGTTCCATTTTGTTTTATAAACTTCATTAACTTGTTGTATATTATTTTTTCCAAAACTATAATAAACCAGAAGATTATTGTAATGGGCAGTAGTTCATCAGTCAACTTTATCATGAGCTTTAAAAATAAGAATTTCTTTGGATGTTATAACAGGTCAGAAAAATCCCAGATTCTTGTCAACAGTTACAAATGCGAAGGGGCACAGATCCTGTGGGTATGCTATCAATTACTGGTGGTAAGTGGTTTTGGATTCTTTAATGGTTTTGACAGTTTCCTTTCTCCTAACATGAACAAAAAGCATTGATAATTTACAAGTATTAACCTAGTTTCCATTGGCAGCTGATTTCCAATAAAATTCATGTATATTAAAATTTCAATATTCCAGTGAAATATCTGTTGAGCTTATGGAGTCTGAGGAAAAAAAAAAAAAAAAAAAAAAAAAAAAAAAAAAAAAAAAAAAATGTATATGCTCTCTGTCAGACAGTTTTGCAATATCGATATTGTTAATTACTTTGAATTTTAGTATGTTGCAGTATAGTCTTTTGCTCAACAGATGTTGGTACTTTCATCATGATAGTGAGGAAAAAAAAGCAGCAAAAATGCATTCTGGAGTGTTTTATCAATCTGATAATGCCATTGAAGTGCAGTGTCACTGGAGGTGGGAATTTGAAACAGAAACCCCAACCCACTTCGCAATTAATTGTGTTATTGATAAGTAAGATGATGATCCTGATCACTGAATATGGTTTTGTGAATGGTATAAGCAAAAGGTAGCAGAAGATGAACAATTTGTGAAGAGGTTAGTGTGGTCTCATGAGGCTCAGTTTAACCTAATGGAACAGGGAATCTGGATCACTGCATCTCCTGGGCACCAGAAAAGACACATGTTCATGTGGGTAAGCAATTTGTGTGTGGTGTGGACTAGCATCTAGGGGCTTAAAGGATCCTTTTCTTTGATGTCACTGGAAAATTGTACCTAGAAATGTTATTCGAATAAAGTTTATGAGGTGTATGTGCACTTCATGGAGCTGATGATGAGGTATCCTAATAACATTATAGGACACTTCCACACTACATCCTAACCATAAGAGCTCTCCTGAATGACAGTCTGCAGGGACATTTGATTGGGTGAAGAGGACCTATTGAAATCCCCCACGGTCTCCTGATCTAACCCCTAACAACTTTTACTTGTGAGAAACTGTGGGAGATAAAGTATACTGACATGAGCTGCACACATTGCAGAATCTTAATCAGGAAATTACCGTGGCAAGTACACTGATCCCTATTGAAACAAGGACTGATGTAACTGCAGTGACTGATCGGCATTCCACTATGTTTCTGTCCACCAACTGCAGATATTTTAAACATCTAAACTAACTACATGCTTAACTAAAGATAGTACTACATCTGTGAACAGTATTTAAATGTGAAATAAATACGTAATAAATAGTTTTTAGTCCTTAAACACATTTTTGGTGGACTCTGTATTTCTTCTTTTGCTCTGCATTGAATCTGTATTGTTTTTCCCATGTTACAAGACAGTATTCTCATTGGTTTTTCAACACTGTAAGGAAAAGATAGATTGCTATTTACTCTAAAGGTGGCACTAAGTTACAGATGGGTACAACTACACATTAGCTTTTGGCTACAGTCCCCCATTCAGATCTCCGAGTGGGGACTATTCTGGCGGATGTCGTCATCAGGAGCAACAAAATTTACGTTCTACATTTCGGAACATGGAATGTTCGATCGCTTAATCACGCAGATAGATTTGAAAATTTAAAAAGCAAAATGGATAGATTGATGTTAGAAATAGTGGAAATCAGTGAAGTCTGGCTGCAGGAGGAACAGGACTTCTGGTCAGATGAATACAAGATTATAAATACAAAATCAAATAGGGGCAATGCAGGAGTAGGTTTAATAACAAATAAGAAAATAGGAGTGTGGGTAAGCTACTATGAACAGCATAGTGAACACATTATTTTAGCCAAGATAGACACAAAGCCAACACCAACAACAGTAGTACAAGTTAGTATGCCAACTAGCTCCACAAATGATGTAGCGATTGGAGTGTATGGTGAGAGAAAAGAAATTATTCAGATAGTTAAGGAAGACAAAAATGTAATTGTGGCTTGGGACCGGAATTTGACTGTAGGAAAAGGAAGAAAGGGAAAAACTATAGGTGAATATGGACTGGGGAAAAGGAATAAAAGAGCAAGCTGCCTGGTAGAATGTTGAACAAGCATAATTTAATCATAGTTAATACTTGGTTTAGGAATCATGAAAGAAGGTTGTATATGAGGAAGAGACCTGGACACACCAAAAGGTTTTACACTGGTTATATAATGGTAATACAGAGATTTCACAACCGTTTTTAAAATGTAAGGCGTTTCCAACAGCAGATGTGGACTCTGACAACAATTGATTGGTTATGAACTATAGATTAAAACTAAAGAAATTTGCAAAAAGGGAAGAAATTAAGGAGATGGAACCTGGATAAGTTGCAAAAACCAAAGGTTATTTACAATTCCAGAGGCAGCATTACACAATGCTTGTCTAGGACAGGGGATAGAAATACAGTCGAAGGTGAATGGGTAGCTTTGAGAGTTAAAATAGAGAAAGTAGCAGAGGATCAAATAGGTAAAGAGACAAGGCCTAATTGAAATCCTTGGATAGTACAAGGGTTACTTAATTTAATTGAATTTAATTGATGGAAGGAGAAAATGTAAAAATGCAGCAAATGAAGTGTGTGAAAGGGAATACAAAAATCACATATTGGTGTCTGTATATGCGTGGATGGATATGTGTGTGTGTGTGCGAGTGTATATCCGTCCTTTTTTCCCCCTAAGGTAAGTCTTTCCGCTCCCGGGATTGGAATGACTCCTTACCCTCTCCCTTAAAACCCACATCCTTTCGTCCTTCCCTCTCCTTCCCTCTTTCCTGATGAGGCAACCGTTGGTTGTGAAAGCTAGAATTTTGTGTGTATGTTTGTGTTTGTTTGTGTGTCTATCGATCTGCCAGCGCTTTCGTTTGGTAAGTCACATCATCTTTGTTTTTATATATATTTTTCCCACGTGGAATGTTTCCCTCTATTATATTCATTTTTTAATGAAATACACAGCTCTTTTCTACATCAATTTGTCTCTTTATTTATTCAATGTCCCTGATATATCTGATGTTACCAAATTTCCCTTTTTCAGTAACTCTTTCTTGATATTCCCAGCATGCATTGTATACCCTGTCTATTTCTGCTATCAGTTGCTGCAGAAACAGCAAAGCTCATCAACTACTTTTTGTGTCTCATTTCCTAATCTGATTCCTTTAGCATAACCTGATGTAATTCAGCTGCCATTGTTTTACTTTTGTTGATTTTCATCTTGTAATTTCTGTTCAAAATACTGCCATTCCATCCATCTTCTTTATTGAGTTTTTTGCTATCTCAGGCAGATTCGCAATGTAGTCAGCAAATCTAATGTTTTCATTTCTTCTCCCTGAACTTTAATTCCTTTTCAAATATCTCCTTGGTTTCCTGTAGTGCTTTCTCAATCTACAAACGGAATAACGTCAAACCTAGACTACAATCCTGTCTTGGACCCTTCTCGAATTATGCTTCCCTTTCATGCCCTTCAGCTTATAGGTGCATTTGGTTCCTGTATAACTTGATATGCTCCAGACTTTAAAACTGTGTATTCCAACCTATACTGTTGAATGCCTGCATAAATTTGCAAAGGATGTAAATGTCGTTTGCCTTTTTCCAGTCTATCTTCCACCTTAAACCGTAGTGCCTGTATTGCCTTGCAGGTTCATACATGTTCCAATGACCCACACTGATATTTTTTTTAAGGTCGGCTTCAACCATTGTTTGCAGTCTTCTGTAAGTAATTTGTGTTGGTATTTTGCAACAATGACCTACTAAATGAATAGTTCAATAATATTCAAATCTGTCAGAACCTGATTTCTTTGGAATATGAATTACTGCAGTCTTCTTGTAGTCTGAGGAGATTTTGCCATTTTCAAACACCTTACACACAAGGTGGAATTGTTTTGTCATAGCTGGCTCTTCCAAAGACCTCATTAAATTCTGAGAGAAATTCATCTACTCCAGGCTCCTTATTTCAACTTAGGTCTTTCAGAGTTCTGTCAAATTCTCCTCACAATATCATATCTCCCTCCACATCTTCATGTACTCATCTTCTCTTTCTATAATATTTCAAGTTTGTTTCTCTTGTATAGACTATCTATGAATTCCTTTCACCTCTCAGACTTCCCTTCTTTGTTTAGCACTGTCTTTCCATTTGAAAATTCATACAGTGCTTCTTTTTTCTCCAAATATCTCTTTAATTTTCTTATATATTGGGCCTATCTGTCCTATAAGCATGCATGTTTCTACAGTCTTACATTAATCTTATACCCATTCCTCTTTGCCAGTTTTTAGTTCTTGTCAGTCTCATTTTTTTAGATGTCTACATTCCATTTTGCGTGCTACATTTTATACACACACATCAAAAAAAGTTTTGCATCACCCCAGTTCCCAGAACTCCTGAAAATAGACATTGCCTGTGGATATTATATCACAGACACAGTCCCTTTGACTGTTTACAGGTGTCACTAAACCAGCCCAAAGATGTAAACTCCCATGGATGAGCAGTGCCTGTTAGATGGAGGGGGTCCGACAACTGATCAGTTCCAGTTATTCCACCAGGAAAGGGAAGATTGGTACAGCTGATTCATGAAAGTATATGGGGTGGATCTCGGGTCACACATGGTCAAATACCTGTTGTCATAGTTAGGAAAAGTAGGTCCTTTTTAGGATAAATCCAGACAACAGGTTCCCCTGGCTAAAGGCTATCTCCAGCAGTTGAAAAATACTGGAACAATCACTCACAAGGCAGGTTTAACACTTCAGATATCACAAAGAAAAATAAACCATTGGAAAGAGTAACATGGCGCATTTCACAGACTTAACAATCCTCCATCAAAACATGCAGTCATTAAAAAATAAAATACAACTATTAGAAGTTGAGCTCCAATCTTTGAACTGCACAGCAGTTTGTATTACTGAGCACTGGTGTAGGGACACAGAAATCCAACATGTAGTATTATCATTGTGTGAAAGGGAAAAATCTTACTGCAGAACTACTTCAAGCGGTGGAGGATCATGCATTTATATCAGAAAAGGAACACGGTTCAAATCAGGACATGACCTCAGTACAGTAAATGAAGACAAACACTTTGAAATATCAGCTATTGAATTAACAGTGCTTGATATCACAAAGAAATTAATTATTTTGTGTGTGTATAGATCTCCCAGTGGTAGTGTGGACACTTTTTTCAATAAATTGACAGAAGTTCTAGATCAGGTCTCAAGTACAATGGTCAACATAATTCTGTGTGGGGACATTAACATCAACACTAATATCATAAATGAATCCAGCAGCACCTTCATAAACATCCTTCAAAGTTTTGGCATGTCCCTATTGGTCAGTAGTGCAACAAGGGTTACTACAGTGACTGCACCAGTAATTGACAATATGGCCACAAATATGGACAGGGAAAAATGTGATGTAGCTGTTAAAGATCTCGGACTATCAGACCATCTCTGTCAAATAACAACAGTAAAATCAGGCATCGAATCATTCCCTAAACTACAAACCTACAAACGACATCTATCAGAAATCAAAATAAAATATTTTTCAAAATAACTAGAAAAAAAAGCTGGGATGAAGTGTATAAGGAAACCAATGTGAATATGAAATTCTCCGCATTGCTTAAATTGAACTTTGAAAAGGCATTTCCAAAAGTGTGCATGTCTGTATCAACATCTCACAAAAACAGATGGATAACAGCAGGTATTAAGAAGTCCTCCCAAACACTTAACACCTCAGTTCCATGAAAAAATTCGCAATGGTCCAGAATTCTTACATTTCTATCACAGATACAAAAAGATCTATAGGAAGGTGCTGAATGCTGCAAAAAAGTAATTTAATGACAAAATAATGTATAATGCAGAGAATAAAAGCAAAGCAGTCTGGGATGTTATAAAAAAGGAAACGGGGAGAGGCAAACAATCGCATAATAACATACTGCTAAGGGAGGAGGTAAGGTAATAAATGATCCACAATGCTTAGCAAACTATGTAAATGAGCATTTTTCCCCAAAACAAATATAACACCTGTAAATAATGTTGCACTAAATACAATGATGTTACTTCCAACCACAGAAAATGAAGTTAATAGATCTGTTCAGAAACTAAAAAGTAAAAAATCAGTAGGCTTAGATGAAGTACCAATGTGTGTACTGAAACAATGCATAGGGATTATACAAGGCCCCTTAACAAATACAATAAATGAATCCTTCACATCATGGCATTTCCAGCCGTTTAAAACAGGCAAGAGTTGTACCTTTGCATAAGAAAGGTAATGCAGAAGCCATAGAGAATTACCAGCCTGTTTCCCTGCTGTCAGCATTCTCAAAATAATAGAAGCAGTTATGAAAGACAGATTAATGAATTACCTGAATAAATACAATCTTTTAAGCGAATCACAGTTTGGTTCCGAAGTGGCAAAAATACGGAGTCAGCCATAGTAGAATTCACAAAAGTTGTACTTGATGCTCTAAATAAAGATGAGTGTGTCACAGGCATATTGTTGGATCTTTCTTAGACGTTTGATACAGTCGAGCACAAGCTTCTATTAAATAAATTAGAAGCATTAGGAATAAGAGGGGTAGCTAATGACTGGTTTCAATCATACCTAGCAGATAGGGTAGAAAGAGTAGGGATAACACATGCTTCAAATAGATCTAAACAGTTAGTAAAACACTTATCAGCACCAAAATACATTTATATTGGTGTTCCGCAAAGTAGCACATTAGGACCAATACTATTCCTGATTTTCATCAATGACTTTCCCAGTAGTGTTACTCATGGTGAAAAAATTCTCTTCACTGGTGACAGCAATATTATAGTCACTGAGAAAACAAGAGAACTCCTTGCAGAGAAAGCAAATGAAACTGTCAAGGAAGTTTACAATAAGCAATAAAGTGAAATTGAACACAAAGAAAACTAATGCCATAAATTTCAGTTTTAAGAGGAAAAATGACTGTTAAATTAAATGTAGATGGTACCTCGATAGACTGTGTAACAAATGCAAAATTTCTAGGAATGAATATTGATTCTCAGTTGAAATGGTGTCAACACACAAAGGTACTTGCAAACAGAATGTCATCAGCATGTTATGCCCTTAGAATCCTATCATCAGTGTGTAACATGTAGTGTCTTTTATTTACATATTATTCATATGTATACTCAATTCTCAGCTATGGCATTATTTTTTGGGGAACAAATGCACAAAATATGAACACAATTTTCAAACTCCAGAAAAGAGCCATAATAATAATAACCCAAAATACTAGTTGAGCTCATTGTAAAGATCTGTTCAAAACACTGGGGATTTTAACTGCTCCATGTGAATACATTTACCAGTCAGTTATACACATCAAAAATAACATTGGTAGCTACTGCACGAACAGCTCTGTCCATGACCGTGCCACAAGAGATAGACTCAACTTACGTTTACCAAGAAAAAATAAACATAAAACTCAAAACAACATTTTCTACCAAGGAATAAAACTGTACAATAAATTACCAAAATAGATCAAAGAAATTGCAAAAATACACTTATTTAAAAAGGCAGCTAAAAAGTACCTGTAATGTAATACATTTTATACATTAAAGGATTACTTAGATAAAACAGAGTAGGAGTTTGATAAAAAAATGTTGCACAAATAAATTATGTTAATAATGATTATAAAACATCCAACATTCCACATAACACCTTCATACTATGTTTTTTCCTTCTTTTTTTCCTTTCTAGAAATACTTACCACCAAGCTATGCACAGCACAACATCTCATTCATTATGGAGGGATGCTGACTAAGTTTTTCAGGATAGAAAATGGGAAGCTGTAGTACAGAAAATGGCCCAGAGATCGTGTATGTGTGTGTGTGTGTGTGTGTGTGTGTGTGTGTGTGTGTGTGTGTAGTGAGTGAAGTGTTATGAAACAATGTGTGTGCAGTGACTGATAATGAGATATGAATAAACGGTGTGGCATTACATTGCTTAATAAGTTATTTGTAAAAAAAAAGTATTGTATACCAGGAGTAAATCTAATAATTATGTCTAACTAGAAGTCTGTAAATATATGTGTATATGAATTAGTTTATTTTAAATTGGTGTAAACTTGTAAATGCTTTGAAATGTCCTGTATCCTTGTAAAAAGAGATCTACAGATGAATAAAGCTACTACTGCTACTATTACTAGGAAGGAGGTACACGGGTCGTGTTTTCTGTAGTTCAACCATGCCTAGACGGTCAATACTGTGGTTTGATTGCACCCGCATTGTTACTTTGTGCCAGGAAGGGCTCTCAACAAGGAAAGTGTCCAGATGTCTCAGAGTGAACCAAAGCTATGTTGTTTGGGCATATAGGAGATACAGAGAGACAGGAACTGCCAGAGATATGCCTTCCTCAGGCCACCCAAGGGCTGCTACTGCAGTGGATGACTGCTACCTACGGATTATGGCTCGGAGGATCCCTCATAGCAATACCACTGTGTTGAATAATGCTTTTTGTGCAGCCACAAGACATCGTGTTACGACTCAAACTGTTCGCAATAGGCTGCATGATGCGCAACTTCACTCCCGACGTCCATGGCGAGGTCCATCTTTACAACCATGAAACCATGCAGTGTGGTACAGATGGCCCCAACAACATGCTGAAAGGACCATTCAGGATTGGCATCACATTCTTTTCACTGATGAGTGTCGCATATGCCTTCAACCAGACAATCATTGAAGACGTGTTTGGAGGCAACCTGGTCAGGCTGAATGCCTTAGATACACTGTCCAGTGAGTGCAGCAAGGTGGAGGTTCCCTGCCATTTTGGGGTGGCACTATGTGGGGATGACATACACTGCTGGTAGTCATGGAAGGTGCCGTAATGGCTGTATGATACGTGAATGCCATCCTCCGACTGATAGTGTAACCATACTGGGAGTGTATTTACTAGGCATTTGCCTTCATGGACGACAATTCGCACTCCCATCATGCACATCTTGTGAATGATTTCCTTCAGGATAATGACATCGCTCAACTAGAGTGGTCAGCATGTTCTTCAGACATGAACCCTATCGAACATGCCTGGGACCGATTGAAAAGGGCTGTTTGTGGACGACATGACCCAGCAACCACTCTGAGGGATCTATGCCAAATCGCTGTTGAGGAGTAGGACAGTCTGGGCCAACAGTGCTTTGATGAACTTGTGGATAGTAGGCCACAATGAATACAAGCATGCATCAATGCAAGAGGATGTGCTGCTGGGTATTAGAGGTACCAGTGTGTACAGAAAACTGGACCACCACCTCTGAAGGTCTTGCTGTATGGTGGTGCAACATACAGTGTGTGATTTTCATGATCGATAAAAAGGGCAGAAATGATGTTTATGTTGATCTCTACTCCAATTTTCTGTACAGGTTCCAGACCTCTCGGAACCGAGGTGATGCAAAAGTTTTTTTGATGTGTGTATATTCTCCTTCTTTCATCATTTAAATTAAAAAACTCCTATGTTACCCACTTATTTCTACTGTTCCTTGTCCTTTTGATTATTTGACCTCTGCTGCCTTCACTATTTCATGTGTCTAAGGTACCCATTTCTATTTCTTTCTCCTGTCCATGTCAATCATTGCCTATTGTTCTCTGTGAAACTTTCATCGACCTCTGGTACTTTCAGTTTACCTGGGTCCAATTTCCTTAATTTCATACCTTTATACAAATTCTTTGTTTTAATCTGCATATCATAACTAGTAAATTATGGTGAAAATTTTATGCTTACCCTTGAAAATGTTTTGTAGTTTAAAATCTGGATCTGTAATCTCTGTCTTATATAATCTACCTGAAACATTACAGTGTCTCCATATCTCTACCACATACATAACTTTCTTTCATGGGTCTCAAACCATGTATCTGCTATGATTAACTTGTGCTCTTTGCAGAATTCTTCTAGATGATTTCCCTTTGATTTGCATAATAGATTTTTCTGTAAGTTCATCATGTGTGCAGCTAGTTGTTACGTAAACATGTACTACAATGGTGTGTGCTGATTTTGTTTCTGCTTTGGTTACTGTAATGTTTTCACCATGCATTCATATCTCATTATTCATTATTACTTAGTTCTGCAGTATTCCTATGTGATTTCTTTATTTATAAATCTGTACTCATCTGACCAGAATTCCTGTTCCTCCTGTTACCACACTTCTGTAACTTCCACTACGTATGACTTCAACCTATCTATTTTGAATTCTTTAAGGTATCTACCAGGTTAAGGGCTCTAACTTTGCAAGCTCCACCCAGTGGAATGCTGGTTTCGTATTTCCTTATAATGTCTGCCTCAGTAGTCCTCACCCACAGATCCAAATGGCAAACTATTTTAGCCCCATATTAATTTGCCAAGTAGGATGCCTTCATCATTAATTATTAAGATTTTGTCAAACACCATGTATACAAGGCATTAATTATTTAACTAAAGTCCCACGGTGACTGTTATGATGTGTGATGGTTGGGGGGGGGGGGGGGGGGGGAGAGAAAAAGAATAGCTTAAAATTTTTATTACCTACCCCATTCCATTAAATGGCACAAAATGCATATATCATACATATAGATTTATTTATTCCTGTTCAAGAATTCATCTGTGGTATAGAAGAAGTTGTCAAGAAGATATGATTTAAATTTATTTTTAAAACTGTTACTGCTGTCTGTCAGACATTTTATTTCATTTGATAATTTATTGGAAAGTTTTACAGCAGCATATTTTACCCCTTTCTGTTTCCCAAGGTAGGTTAAGTAGAGGATAGTGTTGTTTTTAAACTGGTCCATGTTGTTGAACACAGATTTCATTCCTGAGTAAATGAACTGTGAGGCTGTTGTAAGAATTTGTAACCCTTTAAAGAGATGCCTACAAGATGTGTGACTTTCTTTTGAGCAGTAAATACTTTTTGGGTGAGTGTTGTGTTACATCAAAATATTATTCCATATGACATCAGAGAGTGAAATATGCAAAGTGTGTTAGCTTGCTTAATTTCTATATCCTCAGAATTAGCAATTATTCGGATTGCAAAAGTTGCTGAACCTAGTCGCTTTAGGAGATCCAAACTATGAATTTCCCAATTAATATTCTCATTTATATGTACACCCAAAAACCTATTATGCTCTACCTTGGCTACTGACTTCTGTTGATGTGTTATATTTATTGAAGGAATTGTACTTCTTGCAGTAGAAAATTGGATGTACGGTGTTTTTTCAAAGTTCAGAGCAAGCCCATTCGCAAAAACCAATCAATAACTTTTCCAAAGATATAATTTGTATCATTTTCTATGGGAGTTTCTTTTACTGGATTAATTATGATGCTTGTATTATTAGGAAACAGTGTCAGTTTAGCTTCTTGTTTTGGATATGAAAGGAGGTCATTCTCATATATCAAGAACAGAAGGGGACCCATGATCAAACCGTGTGGAACACCTAATGTAATTTCACCCCAGTTAGATTAAGTGGGAAACTTCCTTAAATCAGTTATACCATACAAAGGAACTTTTTGCTTCCTGTTCTGTAGTTATGACTTAAACCACTCATATGCTGTTCCATTTATACCATATAATTGTAATTTCTGTAACATAATGTCATGGTTCACACAATCAAATGCTGTGGATAAGTCACAGAAAATTCTTATTGGTGACATTTTATTATTTAAAGACTGTATTATGTGGGCAGTGAAATTATATATTGCTGTCTCAGTGGAACAGCATTTTTGAAATCTGAACTGTGCTTTACTAAGTATCCCATTACTGCTGAGACTGCTAACCACTCTTGAGTACATTACTTTCTCGACAATTTTTGAAAATGCTGTGAGCAAGGATACTGGCCAGAAATTATTGTCATCTGTGGTTTGCCCTTTTTTGTAGAGAGGCTTGACAAGGGCATATTTTAACCTGTGGCGCAACTGGAAGCTGGCTTCATTCCATTCATTATATGTTATTGTTGGGCTGTTGATGTGTTTGTGATGCATGTCTCTTGCTTTTTGATGACTCTTCCAGAAGCCTGATGCTTTTTGAGGTTATATCAGGCTATGAGTGTTACCCGGTCTTCAATGATGAAGGTTGTGTCTGCCAAGATGTAGGTTATTCTGTTTTGCATGTATTTTGAGATACATATAATTATTTTCAGATAGGCTGGCTTCACTCATTCTAGTTGTTTGAGTATATGTGACATTTCCATATAGGTTGTGTGCTGGATGATGCAGTGGGCACAGCCTTTATGTTGACTAGTCTCAGGGCTGTTCTTACAGATAATAGATTCAGTTTCTTTATCTCAAATGTTACCTTGATTGCTCTTACTACTCTGTTCAATATGCTTGTGAAACGTGTGGTCTGTCACCTGCATTGCAATTCCAGGGCATTTATAGCTTTTAACTATTTGCAGTTCTTTTGTCCTGCAGGTGAATTTATCATTGTTTGTGGGAGTTTCTTCTTTCCATAATTTCACTGCTTTTCCCTTATCCCTGTATATGACAACAGTGTTTTCCTGGGACCATTCTTGCAGTTTGTTAATGGCTTCTTGCAGGGGTCCCCTGTTTCTGATAGTAGGATCATGTCACCAGCATACAGCCATATCCTCACTTCTTCTGATTGGATCATGTCATGGGTAATGATATAGAATCTAGGGGGACTTATAAAGTTTCCCTGCACTACCCGAGCCATTTGCTGGATTCTTTGGGACTGTATTATGCCATCAAGGATTCTGATTATGTTTTTTGGGAGGACACCATCATCGTTATGCCATACAGCAAACTACATCTACATATACATCCATACTCCACAAGCCACCTGACGGTGTGTGGCGGAGGGTACCTTGAGTACCTCTATCGGTTCTCCCTTCTATTCCAGTCTCGTATTGTTTGTGGAAATAAGGATTGTCGGTATGCTTCTGTGTGGGCTCTAATCTCTCTGATTTTATCCTCATGGTCTCTTCACGAGATATACGTAGGAGAGAGCAATATACTGCTTGACTCTTCGGTGAAGGTATGTTCTCGAAACTTCAACAAAAGCCCGTACCGAGCTACTGAGTGTCTCTCCTGCAGAGTCTTCCACTGGAGTTTATCTATCATCTCCGTAACGCTTTCGCTATTACTAAATGATCCTGTAATTAAGCGCGCTGCTCTCCGTTGGATCTTCTCTATCTCTTCTATCAACCCTATCTGGTACGGATCCCACACTGCTGAGCAGTATTCAAGCAGTGGACGAACAAGCGTACTGTAACCTACTTCCTTTGTTTTCGAATTGCATTTCCTTAGGATTCTTCCAATGAATCTCAGTCTTGCATCTGCTTTACCAACAATCAACTTTATTTGATCATTCCATTTTAAATCACTCCTAATGCGTACTCCCAAATAATTTATGGAATTAACTGCTTCCAGTTGCTGACCTGCTATTTTGTAGCTAAATGATAAGGGATCTATCTTTCTATGTATTCACAGCACATTACACTTGTCTACATTGAGATTCAATTGCCATTCCCTGCACCATGCGTCAATTCGCTTCAGATCCTCCTGCATTTCAGTACAATTTTCCATTGTTACAACCTCTCGATATACCACAGCATCATCCACAAAAAGCCTCAGTGAACTTCCGATGTCATACACAACGTCATTTATGTATATTGTGAATAGCAACGGTCCTATGACACTCCCCTGCGGCACACCTGAAATCACTCTTACTTCGGAAGACTTCTCTCCATTGGGAATGACATGCTGTGTTCTGTTATCCAGGAACTCTTCAATCCAATCACACAATTGGTCTGATAGTCCATATACTCTTACTTTGTTCATTAAACGACTGTGGGGAACTGTATCGAACGCCTTGCGGAAGTCAAGAAACACGGCATCTACCTGTGAACCCGTGTCTGTGGACCTCTTGAGTCTCGTGGATGAATAGCGCGAGCTGGGTTTCACACGACTGTCTTTTTTGAAACCCATGCTGATTCATGCAGAGTAGATTTCTAGTCTCCAGAAAAGTCATTATACTCGAACATAATATGTGCTCCAAAATTCTACAACTGATCGACGTTAGAGGTATAGGTCTATAGTTCTGCACATCTGTTCGACGTCCCTTCTTGAAAACGGGGATGACCTGTGCCCTTTTCCAATCCTTTGGAACGCTATGCTCTTCTAGAGACCTATGGTACACCCCTGCGAAAAGGGGGGCAAGTTCCTTTGTGTACTCTGTGTAAAATCGAACTGGTATCCCATCAGGTCCAGCGGCCTTTCCTCTTTTGAGCGATTTTAATTGTTTTTCTATCCCTCCATTGTCTATTTCGATATCTACCATTTTGTCATCTGTGCGACAATCTAGAGAAGGAACTACAGTGCAATCTTCCTCTGTGAAACAGCTTTGGAAAAAGACATTTAGTATTTCGGCCTTTAGTCTGTCATCCTCTGTTTCAGTACCATTTTGGTCACAGAGTGTCTGGACATTTTGTTTTGATCCACCTACCGCTATGACATAAGACCAAAATTTCTTAGGATTTTCTGCCAAGTCATTACATAGAACTTTACTTTAGAATTCATTGAACGCCTCTTGCATAGCCCTACTCACACTACATTTCGCTTCGCGTAATTTTTGTTTGTCTGCAAGGCTTTGGCTATGTTTATGTTTGCTGTGAAGTTCCCTTTGCTTCCGCAGCAGTTTTCTAACTCGGTTGTTGTACCACGGTGGCTCTTTTCCATCTCTTATGATCTTGCTTGGCACATACTCATCTAATGCATATTGTACAATGGTTTTGAACTTTGTCCACTGATCCTCAACACTGTCTGTACTTGAGACAAAACTTTTGTGTTGAGCTGTCAGGTACTCTGAAATCTGCTTTTTGTCACTTTTGCTAAACAGAAAAATCTTCCTACCTTTTTTAATATTTCTATTTACGGCTGAAATCATCGATGCAGTAACCGCTTTATGATCACTGATTCCCTGTTCTGCGTTAACTGTTTCAAATAGTTCCGGTCTGTTTGTCACCAGAAGGTCTAATATGTTATTGCCACGAGTCGGTTCTCTGTTTAACTGCTCAAGGTAGTTTTCAGATAAAGCACTTAAAAAAATTTCACTAGATTCTTTGTCCCTGCCATCCGTTATGAACATTTGAGTCTCCCAGTCTATATCCGGCAAATTAAAATCTCCACCCAGAACTATAACATGGTGGGGAAATCTACTCGAAATATTTTCCAAATTATCCTTCAGGTGCTCAGCCACAGCAGCTGCTGAGCCAGGGGGCCTATAGAGACATCCAATTACCATGTCTGAGCCTGCTTTAACCATGACCTTCACCCAAATTATTTCACATTTCGGATCTCCGTCAATTTCCTTTGATAGTACTGCACTTCTTATTGCTATAAACACGCCTCCCCCTTCACTGTCCAGCCTGTCTCTGCAATATACATTCCAATCTGAGTTAAGGATTTCATTACTGTTTACGTCTGGTTTCAGCCAACTTTCTGTCCCTAGTACTATATGGGCACTGTGACCGTTTATTAATGAGAGCGGTTTTGGGACCTTTCTGTGGACGCTCCTGCAGTTTACTATTAGAAGATTAATGTTGTTATTCCCTGTTGCATTTTGCCTACTCCTACCTTGCCGCGTCCTAGGAGGCGTCTTGTTGGGCCTAGGGAGGGAATTCTCTAACCTAAAAAACCCACATGTGCACTCCACATGTACTCCGCTACCCTTGTAGCCACTTCTGGTGTGTAGTGCACACCTGACCTATTCAGGGGGACTCTACATTTCTCCACCCGATAGCGGAGGTCAAGAAATTTGCACCCCAGATCTCTGCAGAATCGTGTGAGCCTCTGGTTTAAGCCTTCTACTCGTCTCCAAACCAGAGGACCGCGATCGGTTCTGCCCTTAGCAGAAATAATAGCTGTGATTTGCTAGGTACTACTCTGTTTAAAAATATATATCTTGGAGAGGAACATAGATGAGTGATCAGATTTACTTGAAATGACTTTCGCCAAACAGTTGTCTAGAGCCTGACCACACATCATTGTAAAACTTTCCTATTTTTTTTTTATTTAAAAAAAACTATTTCATAAATTCTTTACAGACTTGATAACTGCAGTATAAAAGAATGGCACAAACAATTACTTTTAAAGTCAACAGTTTATTCAGTGGAACACAACTCTGTTATAACAGCACTAATTCTCTCAGTAATGCTGTCTGGCAGCCAAATTCACAAGAGATGACTAGATGTGCCCCTTGCAATTTGTGAATAAATAATCCAACTGTTAACTCTACATGTTTCAAGACACTTTCTATAAGAGCTTTAAAGTTGTGAAATGGGCTCATGAAATACTCTTTAAGTCCCAAGACTTGCATTACACAGCAACTTGCTGTCCAGAAATAAAAGTAAACTCAAAATATGTAGTCTCACACCCTGATGTCAAGTAACATGCATTATATTACACTTTAATAACACAGCTTTTGAACCAATTGGCCAAAATCAAGAAAAAGTTTCATAAAAAATTACACTCAAACACATGTCACTAAGATATCAAACAATATATGCAAATGAATTGCTTCTCATAAAACATTATGTCTACATGAATTTTCTATGCTAACCTAAGAGATAATTATCTGTACATTTTCAATATCAAATAAGGATGTGGGAATTCAGAAATAAGGAAATCTAGTTTTGCATCCTGTGGTGTGTGCATTAAACGTTTGTAGATATGCTTTTGAGGAAGTTCCACCTCAGTCTCTTGTCACAAAAGACCCCCTCTATTCCTGAGGAGACAGGCAAAAGGTTATCTTGACTTGCCTATGGCTGGCTAAGCTTTGCTGCAGCACCACTTGCCCTCTTTGCAAAGTGGCTTTGTACCCCTTTTCGGTACATACCAGAGCATGTCCACTATAATACCACCACTACTGTAAATAACTCAGTCCTGTTTACATACCAGAATGTCTCGTGCTGTAGTATATCTAAAGAAAACTCTTACAAAAGTTCTCTAACTGAAACTGCAAGCTCACTGCTTAGGTTTATGCTCTCAAGTGCAATATAGCTAGCATTCCTGTCAGAAGTCTTTAACATACTGAAATGTTCACGTTGAAATTTCCTGGTAACTATTTGTGGGGCTCGGAATGTCTGCCCAAGCTACTCATAATATCA
This sequence comes from Schistocerca nitens, assembly GCF_023898315.1. Taxonomy (NCBI): domain Eukaryota; kingdom Metazoa; phylum Arthropoda; class Insecta; order Orthoptera; family Acrididae; genus Schistocerca; species Schistocerca nitens. The sequence goes on along the minus strand of NC_064621.1, from coordinate 85,105,124 downwards.
TTATCCACACTGAAATCGCTCTTGGAAATTTTCAAACCAGACAGTGGTGTTTGTACTGTAAAGTCTCAAGTTTCCACTTGCTTCCAGCCATTTACAGTACCAATGTACCAAGGTCATGTTTTCTAATGTTATAAACCAGATCACTCAATCATCCAGAACGTTGCCTCTCTAACTACTGCAAGGGCTGATGTTCATTTTCAGGAACCAGTGGTCAGGCTGACCTCTCTACAAAGACCCCTCCATTGTGGTTGTACCTGTAGTATGGCTGTTTATATTGTTGAGGTATACCTTAGTCAGGTATAAGGTTCTGATATAAAGATAGAAATTGAGAATCACTACTGTTTCAGAAGAAAATTAAAAACATATGTTGTCAGGTGCACTTTCTTGCAAAATCATCTAAATGTCTAGATTGAGGATTGGAACATTATGTTAGCTACATAGAAAGTAGCAATGCATGTTGTTAAAAGGTACATGTGAAGTAGTAGGAATGTACTAAAAATAGGACTCAGTATTTACAGATGTAGGTAAATATTTGCTTTGAAGAATCCCATGAAAATCAAATGAATTTTAAGTTAAGAATGCAGATCAACAGCAACTATCTAGTAAACTAAGGAGACAGCAACTTTCTTCATAATTTCATTTGTTAAATTTAACTAGCATAGGTTTCAATAGCACTGAGTGGTGTAATGATTGTGTGTTGTTAATACAGTTTACAGAATAAGTTTATATGATATCCTTGTGTTACCGTTATTGTATATCTTGACTCATTTCACATCCCTGGAGGGTCTTCTTTGTGATGGGATATGCAGAACATGATGAATGAATGAACATACTCACAAACTAATGTGTTGATTTGTAGCTTAAATATTTCCAGAAGACTGTACAGTTTTTTTTTTTTTTTTCCTTTTTCATGATAGGTAAATCATTCTCCAAGTTTTCATACTGATGCCCAGATTGATCGAGACATAAAGGAAAATCTTCTAATGGACACATTTAATATTTTGAACCTATGTCAAATGGACAAAAGGAAAGTTATGGAGGAAGACCGAAAACGTGTTCGAGAAAGGCTCCTTCAAGGAATACTTCATAAGGATCAGAGGTACCTTTTAGCGCTGATGACAAACTTAAATATTGGTAGTAATCTCAACAGGAATGCCAGATAACTTCTTTTATTCATTTTTTGATGTGTAAACAGCTACTGTTGTATACATATGAGGCAGCCATGGATGGCTTTAATTATAATGGATTTCTGAACACCGCAATTAATCTTCTGATAAAATCTGCTGGTTACTATTACTCAGACATCAGACACTCAAAATCCTCAAATACACCTAAAAATAGGTCTGTTTTAAATATATTTACATTCATCTACAGAGAGTATAGATAGTGTTAAACTAAATCTATGAACCTTCCATTTATGAATTTGAAAATAGCAAAACTTTCAAGCATAATAAAGTGCATGTAAAACCTAGATAATTATTGGTTGCTGTTACTTCTCTAATCAGTAATATATCATACCGATCATCCAAATCCATGTACTTTAATGCGTGAATCACAATTTTGCAGAACCTTTGAGTTCTTCTTGAAATTTTACAATTTATTTCACATGTGCTTTGCAATTTGAGTATGACTATACAGCAAATTTTGTCAGTGGTTCAGATACATGTAAAGCTAGATTTGTCAAGGAAAGTAAGGCTCAATTTTTCTTTCAGTCATATACAGGATTCCCACCTATGTACATTCCTACAGTTCCTCTCATACTGAATTTTAGAATATTGGACCATGTACTTAATGTATGCTGTAATGTGATTAGTGAGTTCTGCTATGCTATGCAAAAACAGCACTGGCTACGCATGAGAGAAATCAATATTTTTTTTTTTAGCAGCTTCCTTCATTACATATGTCTTTTCTTAATTTTTAAAACGCAGATTTGAATTAGTTATTGCTACCTACCATCTTCCTTTAAACTTTACAGGAATAGAAATTCTTCTATGGAAGAGAAGGAACTCAAGCAGAAAATTTTTCAGTTTGTTTTCAAATTTAACTTTGGTGTCTGTCAAGCATTCCATATCCCTGGGTAAATGATCAAAAATTTTAGTGGTGGCATTGTGCACTGCTTTTGTACTACAGGCAAGGTTAAGTTGGGATAATGAAAGTCAGTTTTTCTTCTGATATTGTAATTATTTACATAATTGTAGCTTTTGAACTATAGTAGATTATCTATGACGAACTTAACAAGGAAATAAGTATGTTGTGAAGCAGTAGTCAGAATGCTTAACTTCTTGAACAGGTAAGTACAAGAAATGTATGGAAAGTGTTGCACAAATGGATGCAGTGCAGAGAGTTTCTCTGTTCCTTTCGGCTTAGCCATTTCATAAACCAGTTTAAATACTTTAGGTATATACTTTAGGTCTAGCATAATTCAGAAACAAATTCACTGTATGTCTGTTTAGAAAACAAAATGAAGAAATAAGAGGAAGAATCTAAGCCTTGGTACTCATGTATACCTGCATCACCATACATACTCTGCAAACCAGTGTTAAGTGCTTGGCAGAGAATACTTCACATTGTACCACTTGTTAGGGTTTTTCTCTGTTACAGCTGTGTATGTAGTGTGGAAAAAGACTGCTTAAATGCCACTGTGCTTGCTGTAATTAGTCTAATCCTATCTTCACAGTGTCTGCAAGGGTAATACCGAGGAGTCTGAAGCATATTCCTAAATTGTTCACTTGGCACTGGTTCTTGGCACATTGTAAGTAGGCTTTTGTGGGATAAATGCTGTCTACCCACAAATGTTTGTCAATTCAGGATTTTCAGCACTTCCATGATACTTCCCCATGGACCAAGGAAACATGTGACCATTTATACTCCCCTTTGGTAATCCTAGCTAGTCCTGTTTGGCATGGGTTGCAGATACAGTATTTTAAGGTGGCACATACAAGTGTTTTCTAAGCAGTCTCCTATGTAGGCTAACTGCTCTTTCCCAGTATACTGCCAGTGAACCCAAACCTGTCATCCGCTATGTGTATAATTTTGACTGTGTGATCATTCCATTTCATTATTTGTTATTGTTGTTGTTGTGGTTCGAGGACAGGTTTGATGGAGCTATACACACTAGTCTGTTTCACGCAAGCCTCATCATCTTTGTGTAACTTTTTATTACCAAACTTACAGCTCCCTGATGCCTCAGAATGTGCCCTGTTGGCTGAGCCCATCTTTTAGTCAAGCTGTGCCACACAGTTGTTATTTCCCCAATTTGATTTAGTACCTCCTCATTAATTATTCTGGGTACACATCTTCTCTTTGTGATGTTACAAGTATTTGCTAAAATTGAAATACTGAAAAAGTTTCTTGAAATTACATAAATTATTATATAAATTATATAGTATTGTAAAATAAATCGATGGACACATAAATTAAAATTGTAGTATAAAGCTTGGATGGTAGACAGAAGTAAAGCAGCTACATTGACTCCAGTGGTGGTCATGTGACCGAATTTATAAATAAGCCTGCTCAGCAGAGCACATGGGATTTGTTGAATATTTCTACTAAAAAATCAGGAGTACTGCTAAAACTATCTGTTAATATGCATGAGGCCACCATTCAGAAATTTGTGCTGGTAGAAATGTATGTAAAGCTATTGTAACTCAGTGGACAGTTTATCATTCGCTAACTTGTCTTTCTACCTACGCAAGATAACATGAATTCCGCACATTGTGGAATAACAAGGGTTTTAGAGCATTGGTGTGTAGCCAGCCTCTTTTGATTGAGCCATGTGATTAGTTAACAGCCGCACACTGCCCTTACTCACTGGCATGGGCTACACGGAAACTTGACTGTAGCAGTTAGCAAGCACCTGTGGGTAACATCATGTCTTCAGCTTCTTCTGTAGCATGACATTTGAAAAACTTCTATTTCTTTGTGTCTAAACTGTTAATTGTCCATGTTTCATTTCTATACAATATACACTCCAGACAAATACCTTCAGAAAAGACTTCCTAAGACTTAAATTTATTATATGTGGTGTTCCAGATATGTATAATTAAGGTGAGGATGGCCAATGAACTCTTCAGTGTGGATACACATGATGCGCGAACTCTTATGGGAATTGGTGAAGAGAATTTGCGTCTGTTGGGAGGTGTCCATGCATTTACAATGACTACTGTATCTGGATGGTTTAGTGGTCAGAGCATCTGCCTAGTAAGCAGGAGACCTCAGTTCAAATCCTGCTTCAACTTTCCAATTGATGTAAATCAATGCCCACTTACAGTCAATGTCTGTAATACCTTTGTGACTTATATTTGTGTTTTATGTTAACACGTTTTTAATAAATGCTTTTCTTTCTATCACCAGACTCCATTTTATATACCCTCTACTGTGACCATCATCCGACTACCAAAAGTTGTTGACTACTTTGTGTATCTCATTTCCTAATATAATTCTATCAGCATCACCTGATGTAATTTGACTACGTTCCATTACCCTTGGTTTACTTTTGTTGATGTTCATGTTATTACCTCATCTCAAGACACTATCCATCCATTTATCTTCTCTTCCAAATCCTGTACTGTTTTTGACATAACTATAACACCATTGACAAAGGTTGAAACTTATATTTCTTCTCCTTGAACTTAAATGTCCTTTTCAATGAATAACATTAGTGAGAGGATACAACCTGGCCCCTATCCCACTACATCAAGTGGGAAATTGAAAATTCCCAAATTTTTAAACACAGAGTAAAAGAATATTTCACTAGCCACTACTTCTAAAATATGTATGACTACTTGGACTTAGGAATGTAAATTCTGCCTAACTCTAATATTTGTGGAAATACATTATTCCACCAGACTGTATTCTGTAATAGTTTATTCAGCACTACTAGGTACAGACGTGATCTATTTTGAAGTGTACAGTATCTATAGCAGATGTGCTACACATGCACTTGAAAATGGACCATGCTCAAAACTAGTCACGCTGAATGTGCCCATCCAGAAGAAATGATCTGATGTTTGTGTCAGATAGATCCTGACTTTGCTGGTATATGAACAGCTAATAGTCTGTGTAAAGTTAAAATGCTTTGGATGAAGTATTAAATAATAACAACAGCTGAGTAATATAGAAAGAAGAGCAGTGGCTTCTTCCTTTTTCAAATCAGATGTTTTTCTCCATGCATACATACATAATCTAGAAGTATTTTAGCATATTTAGCAGTCTGAGTAGATTGCTGCTAGTTATAATATATTGTTAGAATATTTTGCAAAAGGAGCCAGTTGTGGTTGTTTCTGCCTGTTAATGTATTACTTGACTCATTTCAAATACCTGAGGCCTCCCCTTCATCACAGGACTGATGGAACATGATGTGAATGAATGAATGTAGAGGTCATAGATAAATTTTCACTTCCTCTATTTTATCCCTGCTACCTTCAGAATTTCAAAGAGTGTACTCCAGTCATGTCAAAAGCTTTCTCTGAATCTACAAATTCTATAAAAATTGATTTGGCTTTCTTCAGTCTATCTTCTAAGATAAACCAGTATTGACTAGCATGTTTTAACATTTCTCTGGAACCCAAACTGATCTTCCCCATGGTCAGCTGCTATTTGTTTTTCCATTGTTCTGTAAATAGCCCATGCAGTATTTTATAAAAATGACTTATTAAAACTAATTATATGGGAATGTCCACACTTGTCAGGAACTTTCTTGCATGCCAGGTGGAATAATTTTGTTATATGTGGCTCTCCCATGGATTTCAGTAATTCTGAATGTTGTCCAGTTCAGGGCCTTCTTTTGACTTTGGTCTTTCAGAGCTCTGTCATTTTTCGGTATCATATCTCCCATCTCATCTTCATTTATTTTCTCTTCTATGTAAGATTGTGTACAAGATTGTTTTCCTTATATAGACCATCTGTGTATTCCTTCCATCTTTGGCCTTCTCTTCTTTGGTTAGTATGGGCTTGCCGTGTGAACTCTTAATAGTCATTCAGGTGCTTCTCTTTGCTCCAATGGTCTCACTTCAATTTTCCTGTACTCTGCATATATCTTTCTGAAAGTCATCATGCTTCTACATTCTTGCATTGTTCATCTAACCACTCATGTTGTAACATTCTGTCAGTCTCATTTTTAGACACCTGTATTCTCTTTTACATGCTTCATTTAACTGCTTTCTTATATTTTCTGCTGTTTTTTTTTTTTTTCAGTCAAATTCAAATTCTCCTTTGTTATCCATTTATTTCTACCTTGCCTTGTCTGTTTGACTATTTGATATTCTGCAGCCTTAACTATTTCATGTATCATTCGTTTTATTTCTTTCCTTGTGTTTCTGTCAGCTGTGGAACTCTCAACAACGTCTATTTCTTTCAATTTATCCAGGTCTTCACCACCTTCAGTTTTAACCTGCAGTTCATAACCATTAAATTGTGGTAAAAGTACACACCTGCATGTGAAAATGTTTTGCAATTTATAATCTGGCTTCATAACCTCTGTCTTGTCTATTATGTGATCTGTTTGAAACTTTTTGTGTCTCTTGATATCTCCCATGTGTTACAATCCTCTTTCATGATTCATGAACCAAGTATTAGCAATAAAACAGTGAAAAGGAAAGTTGCTACTCACCATATAGCAGAGATGCTGAGTCGCAGATAGGCACAACAAAAAGACTATCACAAATAACAGCTTTCGGCCAGTAAGGCCTTCGTCAGAATTAGACGGCAAACACACACATACACACCCACACAAATACAACTCACACACACATGACTACAGTCTCAGGCCACTGAGGCCACACGGCAGTGTGTGTGTTTTTGACTTCTAATTCTGACGAAGTCCTTACTGGCCGAAAGCTATTATTTGTGACAGTCTTTTTGTTGTGCCTATCTGCGATCAGCACATCTGCTTTGTGGGGAGCAGCAACTTTCCTTTTCACAATAAAGTATTAGCAATAATTAGAATTATGCCTGATGCAAAATTCCTCCAGGCTGTTCCCCTTTTCATTCCTTTCCTTTGGTCCATGTTCTCCTAAAAAATTTCTTCCCAATTCCCCGCTGTTGGATTCCAGCTCCCCATCATAATTAAATTTTCATCTCCCTTAACTTTCTGAGTAATTTCTTTAATCTCCTCATGTATTCTTTCAGTCTCTTCTCATCTGAGTAGTTACATGTTATGAAAACTTGTACTACAAAAGTGAATGTTGCCTTTGTATCTATCTTGGCAGTAAGGCTTTCACTACATTGTTCATAGTAGCTTACCCCCCTTTCTGTTTTTTCATAGCTTTAAAAATTGTGAAGCCACAGCAATACATTTCTGTACATTTAATACAAGTTACTAGTTTTTGCAGAACATTGAAGTCTTATCAAGGTCTGACTGGAAATTTTTTTCATACAGTACTTCATTATAGACAACTGGATCACATACAAAAATCCGAGTTAACTATTGATACTGTCTGCCAGGTCATTAAAGTACAAAACTGACACCAAGGTTGGGCACTAATTTCTCTCTTGTTCTTGCTATACTGAAATACTCAGACAAAATTTTGCCAGCTATGTGGATGAGTAATAAAACACAACAAACCAAAGATAAGTAAAATAACATTTTCAGTATACAGACTTACATTCTTGACAGTTCTAAACTATTTCCACCCAAAGTACTGAGTGAAATACAAGTAAGTAAGCAAACCAGAATACAGTAGCAGTTAGTGAGTTCTGTTAAGCATTATTACTTTGAGTAGAAATAAAACACAGAGTTTAGAACCATCAAGAATTTAAATCTGTATATTTAAAATGTTATTTTAGTTATCTTTGGTTCATTGTGGGAACAGTTTTCGATACTGTGTACCTTTGAGATAGTAATCATAATGTTAACAAAAGTAGTTCATTCATATATTTCATGTTTGGGTGATTTTTAAATGTTGCCATAGCTAGAAATAACAGTAGTAATTGAAAATATAATCTTAACAACAGAAATTGCAAAAAAGGTACCCAAGCAATATAAAAGATGCACAGTAATTTTGAATTAATATTGTTTGAGTGTAAACACAATTTGAATATGTATTTTTATTGATAAATATGTCAACATGATGTGAATGTAATGAAGTTAAAAATATAGGTATAAAACAATTTGTTTTATGTGGAATGTTATTAGACTCTGCTTGAAATGTGAATAAAATTCTAATGAAACTGTACAGTGTGTAACTTTGGACAAAATATATTTTAAAGTTGTTATTTCCAAATATAAAGTCTTCTTTGAAAATGAGTGTGTTTTAAGATCCTGTAAATCTTATCTGATTTTATTAAATTATACAATTTGTGAAATGTCATCATTATTGTCTTCAAGGATTAGGCCTTCTGGCCTGTTCTGCCTCAGAATTGTTCATGCCATCTCTTTAAGGAATGTTCAGCATTCCTCTTTCCGATTGCATTATACTCCATTGCCACTTTAGTTATTCTATCATTAGACATACATTGGACCTTGTCTTTCCAGTTCATTTGGTATTTTTGTTATAGGTTTGTAATTAGGTCAACATCTAGATCTTCCATAATATTTGTATTTTTTTTATAGTCCAGCAATGAATATCCCAGTACAGAGTGGAAGAATTGATGATTTGATTTGTTGTAATTGATTATATGTTAAGGTCCAACATTCACTACCATAGAGCAGCATAGGTAATTCTATTACTTTGTAAAGTTTAATTAATATTTCTTTCCATATATAGGAATATCTGAATCTAACCAATTTTAGCTCTACATCATCCAGCTTGGAAATTTGTGAAATGTAAATTTTTAATGGTATAGAAAAAAGAAAAATTCTTAAATTTGCACTTCCTTTATAACAGTAGATGAAATTTATAGAAAGCTCAAGTGAGTTGCAACTCAATTTGTCAAGGTATACAGAATGCAGGTCTCTACATCTGATGTTATGTTATAATTGGAATTAATGTTGACTCCTTACACATTACTGAGCATATAAAGCCTATTAAGAAAAAATCAATGTATAAACAGTTTTAAATACATAAATTTCTTACAAATCTTATTGTAAATATCAATGCAAAAATTCATCATAATATAAGAAATTACTGCTTCTAGGAAAGGTACAAAAGACACTGTCGATCAAACAAATTAAACATAATACTAAAGTATACTCTATAGTAAATAACTTCATTGAGCAATTATTTACTGTAAATAGATGTTAACTACCAAACATCACAACAAAATTTTAAAACCGAAGTTGTAGCTTCAATGAGCATCTAAATATATGCTTAATAAGTAGCTCTTTACAACTCCTCACAATTTTTACCTACTTTCCACATTACTTTTCTTCTATAAATCTCCCAAATAAATAACCTTTCCATAAACTTCAAGATTCTCTTTCATTTGTTTCTCTTATTCTGAAAAGGATAGTTGCTACTCATTATATAGCAGAGATTCTGAGTCACAGATAGGCTCAACAGAAAGACTGTCAAAAAGTAAGCTTTGGGCCAAATACACTCACACATCACTCATGCAAATGCAACTCAAACACACATGGCTGCCGAGGCCAGGCTTTGAGCAGCGCTTCATTGTGGAAGAAACAATGTGGAGGGTGAGGTTAAGGAGGAGGCTGGCATGGGACGGGTGAGAGACAACAGGAAAGGGATGGAATGGGAACGAGGAAGGGGATAGGTGGGTAAAGGACAATGACTAACAAAGGTTGAGGCTAAGAGGGTTACAGCAGTGTATGATACAATGTAGGGAGAGCTCCCATCTGTGCAATTGAGAAAAGCTAGTGTTGGTGGGAAGGATCCAGATGACACAGGCTATAAAGCACTCATTGAAATGAAGAACATTGTGTTGGGCAGCATGCTCAGCAACTGGGTGGTCAAGCCTTTTCTTGGTCACAATTTGTCAATGGCCATACATGTAGATAGCTTGTTGGTTGTCATGCCCATGTAGAGTGCAGCACAGTGATTGCAGCTAAGCTTGTAGATCACATGACTGATTTCACAGGTAGCCCTGCCTTTGATGGGATAGCTGATGTTTGTGACTAGGCTGGAGTAGGTGGTGGTGGAAGGATTCGTGGGACAGGTCTTACATCTAGTTTGATTATGGGGATATGAGCAATGAAACAAAGGGTTGGGAGCAGGCATTGTGTAGGGATGGATGAGGATATTGTTTACGTTCAGTGAGTGGTGAGTGGCTAGAGAGATAAAGCACAGAAATTCAGTTTTTTTACAAGATTTGGAGGGTAATTACAGTCTGTGAAGGGCTCAGTGGTGCCAATGGCCTTGCTGCAGTGTTAACACCAGTTCCCATCAGATCACTGAAGATAAGCGCTGTTGGGCTGGGCTAGCACTTGGATGGGTGACCATCCGGTCTGCCGAACGCTGTTGGCAAGCGGGGTGCACTTAGCCCTTGTGAGGCAAACTGAGGAGCTACTTGATTGAGAAGTAGCTCCTCCAATGTAGAAACTGACATACGGCCGGGAGAGTGGTGTGCTGACCGCATGCCTCTCCATACCCACGTCCAGTTATGCCTGTGGGCTGAGAATGACTGGCAGCTGGTCGGTACAGTCAGGCGTTCCAAGGCCTGTTCAAATGGAATTTAGTTTTAGTTCTTTTAGAAGGGCTCAGTGAGACCTTTGGTATATTTCAATAGAGAATGCTCGTCACTACAGATGTGACGGTCATGGATGGCTAGGCTGTCTGGAAGATACTCCTCATATGGAATGGGTGTCAGCCGTCAAAGTTGAGGTATTGCTGGTGTTGTTGGTAGGTTTGATATCGATGATATTGATGTAGTCACATTTTAGGTCAAAGTCAGCATCAAGCAACATCATTGAAGGTGGCTTGTTGGGTTGCGGAGGACCAGGTGAAGCAAACGGGGAAGGAGGTGTTAAAGTTCTAGAGGTATGTGGATAGAGTGTCCTTAACCTTGATCCAGATCACAAATATGTTATCAGTGAATCTGAACTAGGTGAGGGGTTTGGGATTATGGGATGTTAGAAAGGATTCCTCTAGATGGCCCATGAATAGTTTGGCATAGGATGATGCCATATGTGTGCCCGTAGCTGTACCCCGGATTTGTTTGCAGGTGATGCTTTCAAAGGAGGAGGATAGTGTTCATGGCAACTAGGAAGGAGGTTGTAGGCTTGGAATCCACTGGGTATCCAGTGTTCAGTAGCAGTAAGGCCATGGGCGTTAGGAATGTTAGTGCAAATGGAGGTGGCATCAGTAGTGATGAGTAGGACAATATGTAGTAAAGGAACAGGAACTGTGGAGAGTCAGTGGAGGAAATGATGGGTGCTTTTTTATAGGAGGGTGAGTTGCAGGTAATAGGCTGAAGGTGTTGGTATAAGAGAACAGAGATTCTCTCAGTGGGGTCCAGAAACTACCAGTATAGTAAACTGGCTCAGGCAGAGTTCAAGATCAGTCTTAGGTTGAGTCTGACTGATAGGGGTTGGTAATGAGAAAGTGTTTCTACTGTAGGACCAGGAGAAGGAGAGAAGGTCTTTAGCAAGTCCTGCATAATTAAATTTTGGAGTGAGGAAAAAAGCGAGACCTTAGGAAAGAGCAGATACTTCTTTGGGGCAAAGACATTTGGAGAAAAGGTTCATGACAGTGTTTGGTGTTTATTTAGATTCTGGATTCTGTATAGTAGTGGGAGGGAGTTATTGAGGGTAGGGTAGATGTATTAGGTCTGCGAGGCAGGGTTTGTCAGGTATGAGGGGATATGGACGAGGTTTGGAGGCTTTTGTAGAGATGGTGGATAGTGGTAGCCCAATGTGGGGGTAGAAAGTGAACAGGGTGGAGAGTTTTTTGAGATGGTGTTGTGCATGCTGCTCTAATTCCTGGAGGGTAAGAGTTTCAATATGTGATATGGGATCCAGGAATTTGGGATTGCATAGCAGGAAAATTTTGCAGGTAGAGGGGAGGTATTGCAAGGAAGTTTGGGTCTGATTAACATAGTTTTGCAGGATATGTTGGTGAGGGCTAAAGACTGGGAGAATCAAACAGATGGAGGTCACTGGTGAAGGAGGGGTTGCAGCTAGAGATGTGTAATTTGATGGTGAGGCTCTTTGGGAGGATTCCATGAATCAAGGAAGAACACAGTAGAAGTATGTGGGACCGGACTTTTGCTAGGGATAAGGAAACTTTTCTGTTTCACTTGTTGTCTCCCAAACTTCATTATGTGCTTTATTTATGAGCCACACTGTAACAGCCATGTCGGCCACAGAAAACAGATGGCTGCAAGACGAAGGTGATTGTTGGTGCAACATCTCATTTGCCACATTACTCCTGCTAATAGCATTAATCCTAGACTTTCAAATTGATCACTCTTCTTTTTCTCATTTATTTTCATGTGTTATTTCCATATCTTCCTGTCCCACACGAACTTTTACTTCATCCTATGTACCCCCTGCCCCCAAACTCCTTCTCCTCTCTTATTCCAGTTCCCACATACTAAGTTCACTCAATCTAGTCACATCTGTTGCCCCCCTTCTTGTCAATTTCATTTGCTTTTCATGTTTCACTGCTGGCCTTCTCCCCCCTCAAATTTCATCTTGGTTTTCCATACTTCATCTGTTTTGCCCTTTTCGTAATTTTCCCCAAATATTTTGTTATATTTTAGCGAATTTTTTGCACTTATTTCTACATTATTTATGTATTTCTGAATTTTTATCCTCCACCATCTATCCTTGCTCCTTCCATCTGATACAGAAAAGTTTCCCCATCCCTAGCCAGAACTCAGCCCACATACTTTTACTGCATTGTGGCTTGACTCATGAAATCCCCCCAAATGGCATCACTATCAAATACTAATCGGTGGCTGCAGCCCCTCCTTCCTCAATGACCTCCATCTGTTCAGATTCCATCAGTGCTTAACCCTCACCATCATCCTGCAGAACCATGTCAATCAGACCTAAACGTCCTTGCAGTACCTCTTCTCCATCCATAAAATCCTCCTGCTATGCAGCTCCAAACTCCTGGATCCCACACCACACATTGAAACTCTTGGCCTCCAGGAATTACAGCAGCATGCCCAGTGTCACCTCAAAAAACTTTCCATCTGGTTCACTTTCTATTCCTATCTTGGACTACCACATCCACCATCTCTACAACAACCTCCAAACCTCCCACACATCCCCTCATAGCTGACAAACCCTGCCTTGCAGACCTACTACATTTACCCCACCTTCATACAGAATCTAGAATCCAAACAGAACTGAAACGCAGTCATGAATCTTTCCTCCAAAAGTCTCCAAAGGTCTCACCTTCTGCCCCATATCCAAATTCAATCAAGCAAGACTTGTTAGAGACCATCTCTCTGTCTCCCGGTCCCTATAGCAGAAACACTATTTTGTCACCCATCCTACCAATCAGACACAACAATGTGAACCCTGCCTGACTCAGTTCTCTCCTCCATCCAATCATGTTTCACCCCCACTGCCCCCAAATCACCTGCTGTTAACTTCCCAGAATTTCTTAAATTTGAACCTTGCCTCACCATCATTCCCCAAATTCCTCCACATGCTAACTAACCGTACACCTGCAGAAAGAACTGCAATCCACCACCTAAAAACTTATCCTAACCTTATAATCTTCTCTGCTGGCAAAGGCTCCACCACTGTTGTTTTGAACTGCAAGGGTTATGTGGCAGAAGGATTCTGCCAGCTGTCAAATTCATACACCTACAAACCATGCCACAGTGACCCCATTTCAGAAGCCCAGCAGGATCCCCAGTCTCTCCTCAAATCCTTAGGCCCATCCCAGTACCTCTCCACGGAGTCTATCTTCCTCTTCACCCGTAACCCTCCCCATATTCCTACTTTCTACAGGCTTCCTAAAGCCCATAGACCCAACCACCTAGGACACCCCATTGTGGCTGGTCACTGTGCCCCTACTGAGAGAATCTCTGCTCTCATAGAACAGCACCTTCAGCCTTTTACCCACAACCTACCCTCCTAGATAAAAGACACCAACCATTTCCTCCACCAACTCTCTGTAGTTCCTGTTCCTTTACCATATCGTGCCCAGCTCATCACTATTGATGCCACCTCCCTTTACACTAACGTACCTAATGCTCATGGCCTTATTACTATTGGACACTATCTTTCTGAAGACCTGAAGGATTCCAAACCTACAACCTCCTTCCTAGTCACGATAACCAACTATATCCTCACCCACAATTACTTCTCATTTGAAGGTCTCATGTACATATCAACAATACGCCAGTCACTACTCTTGATGAACTGTGGTATCGTGTTGAAGCTGCATGGGCAGCTGTACTTGTAAACGCCATCCAAGCTCTGTTTGACTCAATGCCCAGGCATATCGAGGCCATTATTACAGCCAGAGGTGGTTGTTCTGGGTACTGATTTCTCAGGATCTATGCACCAAAATTGCATGAAAATGTAATCACGTGTCAGTTCTAGTATAATATATTTGTCCAATGAATACCAGTTTATCATCTGCATTTCTTCTTGGTGTAGCAATTTTAAAGGCCAATAGTGTACTTCTCTCCTTCTCCACTGCCCTCCCCCCTCCTCTCGCTCCTTCTAACCTCCTGACTGCATCTAGCTGCCCTACCTCTTCCTGTATCCTCTCACAAGCAGAAATTTACCATCCCCCACTTGTACCCTGCTGTCCCTTCACGTCGTGTCTCCTCTTCTTTACCTCCACCACCCAGATTGCTTCTCCCATTGTATTGTGCTCCTCGGATATGGTGTCAGGAGCCAGAGACTGTGGTCATGTGTTTTTAAATTGTGTTTGCTTGAGTGTGTGTGTATGTTATCTAATTCTGAAGAAGGGCTTTTGGACCGAAAGCTTCCTTGTTTGACACTCTTTTTGTTGTGTCTGTCTGTGAGTCAGCATCTCTGCTATATGGTGAGTAGTAACTATCCTTGTCATAATAATTTTTAATTATATTATTATATTTCTTGCTACTTTATCATCTACCTTGATAGCCGAGTGGTCAGTGCAGTAGAATGCTATGCAAGAGGCCCAGGTTTGATTCCCGGCTGGTTCAGAGATTTTCTCTGCTCGAGGACTGGGTGTTCTGCTGTCTTCATCATCATGTCATCCTCATCGACATGCAAGTCACTGAAGTGACAACAAGTAAAAAGACTTGCTACAGGCGACCGGTCAACTTGACTGGAGGCCCTAGCCACATGACATTTCATTTACTTCTTTATTATCATCATCGTCATTATTCTGCTACCAGGTGCCACAGACGTTTAATGACTTTCAGAGGAGATGGACTTATATAGCCATTAGAGGGCACCACAGCCATGTTGCACTGTGCTCACACAGCAAGTGTGTGAGAGCACCAC
Source organism: Schistocerca nitens (assembly GCF_023898315.1). NCBI lineage: Eukaryota > Metazoa > Arthropoda > Insecta > Orthoptera > Acrididae > Schistocerca > Schistocerca nitens. Next base: position 85,089,826 of record NC_064621.1, on the reverse strand, counting down.
TCTCTGGCCAAGTGAGTACAGTGGCCAATACCATACCACATGACTGGTATATAGGCAGTGCGCAAGCCCACAACCAGTCAGTTCAGTGCTCTCATTTGATACTTTTTGATCTATCTTCACTGTAATAGGACTGTTTGACAACTGTCTTGCTTTTCACCAGGATATTCTCTCTGGCTGCATTTCAGATTTGTCTCTGTACTGGTCTGAGTCTTGTTTTAATTGTTGTGGTGACAGCTTTGTGTAGTGCCTTGTTGTCATCTATGTTGTTTCTTCATGTTGGTCTCTTGTCTTGTTCGCAGTCTGTCTGTTGCATTTTGTTCCCCTGCTGTTAGTTTGGGTTACTCTTCCATAGGTGGCTCTCCTGCCTGGTGGGTTCCTCCATTTCTCCATTCTTCTGGAACTTCAATGTCGTAATCTTACCCTCCCACACATCACTATTAAAATTTCTCTGTATCTAAAAGTTTCGAAAGCTTTGATAGGTGTAAGATATACAAAAGAAGCACTTTTTACTTATCTTCATTTTCTCTTGTTGTTGGCTGCAGTTCTCGCGTGTAGGAGGACATTCTAGAGGCTGTAATTTTTTTAGAACGTTGTGGGTTCCAGAAGACTAAATAATTGATGAAGTACTATCTGTTGTTATGATTTTCTTGTATTTTACCCCATTCTTTTATATCACACTGACTTAACAATCTTCACTTCCAAACACAAATTACATTGTTATTGACACAACCAAATAAATACTTGTTTCCATCAGAGACATGTCCACTTCTACTCACATTCTGCTTACTAACAATATTCCAAAGAGTTTACAAAGCAAAAAGAGTTTACAAACTTTCCTGACAAAAGAAGAATCTTTACTAATTTATATCATTATTTTATAAATGAGTCCAGAAATAAATTTAATAATTAGCATTAGATTGCGTAAATAATATTATGAATTTAATTTCTTTTGTACATTTTTGTCTGAAATATAATACATCATATACAAAATCAAATGAAATTCTTTTAGTAAAACAGCTGAGAATGTTCACCTATGCATGATTTAAAATACCTTTTGATATCACCTATTTCTATAAAAAAAAAGAGTTATGAATATAATAGATGGAAACATTCCACGTGGGAAAAATATATTTAAAACAAAGATGATGTAACTTACCAAACGAAAGTGCTGGCATGTGGATAGACGCACAAACAAACACAAACATACACACAAAATTCAAGCTTTCGCAACCAACGGTTGCTTCATCAGGAAAGAGGGAAGGAGAGGGAAAGACGAAAGAATGTGGGTTTTAAGGGAGAGGGGTAAAGAGTCATTCCAATCCCAGGAGCGGAAAGACTTATCTTAGGGGGAAAAAAGGACAGGTATACACTCGCACGCACACACATATCCATCTGCACGTACACAGACACAAGCAGACATTTGTAAAGGCAAAGAGTTCAGGCAGAGATGTCAGTTGAGGCGGAAGTACAGAGGCAAAGATGTTGTTGAATGACAGGTGAGGTATGAGCGGCGGCAACTTGAAATTAGCGGAGGTTGAGGCCTGTTTTGTGGAGGCTTGGTAACCAGCTACAATGGGGTGGCCGGGATGATTGGGTTTGTGAATTTTAGGAAGTAGGTAGAAGGTAGGGGTGCGGGGTGTCGGTGGGGTCAGGAGGTTGATGGAGTCAGGTGAAAGGTTTTGTAGGGGGCCTAAGGTTCTGAGGATTCCTTGAAGCTCCACCTGGACATCAGGAATGGGATTGCCTTGGCAAACTTTGTATGTAGTGTTGTCTGAAAGCTGACGCAGTCCCTCAGCCACATACTCCCGACAATCAAGTACCATGGTCGTGGAACCCTTGTCCGCCGGAAGAATGACGATGGATCGGTCAGCCTTCAGATCACGGATAGCCTGGGCTTCACCCCAGTGGTGATGTTGTTAGTAGGATTAAGTTTTTTTAAGAATTATTTTTTACCCACCAGGCCTCAACCTCTGCTAATTTCAAGTTGCCACCGCTGATACCTCACCTGTCATTCAACAACATCTTTGGCTCTGTACTTCCGCCTCGACTGACATCTCTGCCAAAACTCTTTGCCTTTACAAATGTCTGCTTGTGTCTGTGTATGTGCGGATGGATATGTGTGTGTGTGCGAGTGTATACCTGTCCTTTTTTCTCCCTGAGGTAAGTCTTTCCGCTCCCGGGATTGGAATGACTCCTTACCCTCTCCCTTAAAACCCACATTCTTTCGTCTTTCCCTCTCCTTCCCTCTTTCCTGATGAAGCAACTGTTGGTTGCGAAAGCTTGAGTTTTGTGTGTATGTTTGTGTTTGTTTGTGTGTCTATCAACATGCCAGCACTTTCGTTTGGTAAGTTACATCATCTTTGTTTTTAGATATAAAAAAAGAGTTATGTTTGAAAAGGGTATCCCATTACAATGTGCACACAGATATCTGGCTACTCATGAATATAGCAATCATCACAGCATTAATATTTATCATTGCAATAAACTTTGTAAACTTTGACAATAGCACTTAAATATCCATAAGTTTCTTCTCAATACATAATCATTACTTCAAACCCTACCTCTTACTCACTTCACAAAAACCATGTTGAATAAATCATAAAGAAAATCTCAACTTTCCATAAATTTCAAAATTACAGTCCATCACCATTTCTTCATCAATTCTCGTGACAAGATAACATTTTCTTACTTTTCATTGAAAAGTGTATATAGATCCTGTTAAATGTTTTCCAACTTCATCATCCTGTGTACAAGAAGTAAATGTATGTTTTCATGTTTTCAGCTTTTTCTTCTAATATGAGCAATAGTCTGTTCTACAGACACTGCCAACTACATTACAGTGCTCAGGAAAAAAAACTAAAATAGGCTTTATGCATGTGAGGGAGGGTTAGTATCTTTTAATTAAAGAGCATTAGGGAAGCATAGTACAATGAAAGCAAATTAAAGCATGATGTCACAAACAGTACTTAAGGTTTCTGTTCAAGAATGACTTACAGTTTTTATGAATAGACTGTCAGTTAACTACAGTACATCGCATCATCAAAATTGTTTAATAATGGTTAAACTATTTCACATCTCTCCACTGATATGAAGGCCCAATACCTTTACTTAATTTTCCATTACAGTTAACATTTTTATATGTCAGCACTTTCTCGTAGATTAATATCAGACGGTATTTGATTATAGATAGGAACAACAACTTTTCATTAATACTAATCATAATTTATTCATAATCCCACTTACTTGTAATCTGACAGGATTCTGGGTAAAAACAATATGAATATATTGAATAGTTTTAGTTTTATGTTCCTCTAACCTCTCCTCTTGAAATGAACTTCCACTGTTAGAGACAATAATACACAATTATTACGAGTTGGATTACAGAGATCTGTATTGAGTGTAGATTTCACTGATGCTAAAATGCTCTGCAGATATTTTACAAAGGTATTGATAAGTCATTCACTGAATTCACAGTTCTTGACATTGGGTCCTCCAAGTCTCTCCTCAAGCAGTCTGTATGGTGCTGGAAGCTCCATGCCATGGTTGCTGTGACATGAAAGCGACTTCCAATGCCTGCCCAAGAAGTATCTCATACAAAGAATGCAACTCAAAACCAATATTGCCAGAGGAAGTTGATGATAAGCTTCTGACAGGTCAAGTTTAGAAAAATACTGGCCTCCAGCAAGTTTAGTGAACAATTCTTCAGGTCGAGGCATAGGTTATGTGTCGATAAGGCATTGGGCATTTACAGTGGCTTTGAAATCGCCACAGAGACAAATATCACCATTTGGCTTAGCAACGACAATGACAGGAGAGGACCACTCACTGGAAGTGACAGGAAGCAAGACCCCTGAAGCAGTGAGATGATCCAGCTCCCGTTTGACCTGATCACGAAGGGCCACAGGAATGGGGCGAGCCCGAGAAAACTTAGGCCGAGCAGTGGGTTTGAGCATGATATGAGCTTCAAAGTCATTTGCACGGCCTAACCCAGGAGAAAAAAGGGACGAAAATGTTGTCAGCAAGGAATCTAATTGAGCATAAGTAATAGCATCAGAGACGATATTGACAGTGTCATCCATGGAGGACCCAAAAACGCAAAAGGCATCGTAACCAAAATGATTATCTGCGTTACTATGGTCGACCACAAATATGGGAACAGTACGAACGACAGATTTGTAAGGTTCCTCAGCGTCAAATTGTCCCAAGAGAGAAATCTTCTGTTTATTGTAAGTCCATAATTGCCTAGTGACAGGTGACAGGATTGGAGAACCTAACTGAACATACGTCTGAGAATTGATGATAGTGGCAGTAGAACCAGTATCCACCTGCATGCGAACATCTCGACCAAGTATTTGGACAGTGAGGAATAACTTCCCTGAAAGGGAAGAAGTGCAATTGACAGACAACACAGAATCAGAATCAGCGTCATGTTCACGAACATCATGTATACAGCCTAACGTTGTGGACAATCTTCCCGTGAATGTTTCATAAAACACCGTGGACATGAAGAAAGTTGCTATAGGTTTTGCTGCAGTTTCTTAGAGGTTTGTTTACGGTTAGGCCGAGGTTGCGCTTGGGAGCATACTGCGGCCACGTCGGCCGGCGGGGACATGCCACATGCTTCGTCAACATCGCACAGAGGTTTTATTTCACCGATGTCGCCCCATGCCTCTATTTGTTCTCCAGCAACGCGAGAAATTTCAAAGGACTGAGCGATGGATAGGACTTCATCTAGAGTCTGATTTGGCAACTGAAGGGCACGTTGCCTAACTTCTTTGTTGGGCGCCGACCGGATAATAGCATCTCGTACCATGGAATTGGTGTAGGATTCTTTGTGAACTTCAGTAACAAATTGACACTTTTTACTGAGGCCATGAAGTTCAGCAGCCCTAGCGGGATAGGATTGATTCGCTTGTTTTTGACAACAATAAAAGGCAACACGAGAGGCTACCACATGTGTTTGCTTTTGAAAATAGACGGATAGAAGTGAGCACATTTGAGCGAAGGACAAAGATACAGGATCTTTCAAAGGAGCCATTTGTGACAACAACCAATACATTTAAGGTGAAATCCATGAAAGGAACGGAGACTTACATGTTTGTTCGTTTGCGACATGAAATGCCAAGAAGTGCTGTCAAAGACGTTTTTTGTAATCAGACCAGTCTTCCGCTGTCTCGTCGCAAGGAGGAAAAGTAGGTAGAGATAACGACGAGAGACGCCCCGCATTTGATGCCGCTACGAAATCATGAATTGCATTTGTGAGAAGCGTTTGCTATTCTATGAGACCTTGCAATAGTTGCTCTAAAGTTGCCATGGAAACATGTGGGTCAACAATGGAAAAGAAAAATCACTACCTCGTCGCCAATTGTAATAACTTCAAGTTGAACAAATATATTTCAAGGAAGACACAATACATGAAAGTCACAGATCAAGTAAACAAAGTAAGATGTGTGTACACTTTAACAGTCAAATCGTAACTGAGTCCAAGCCTAGCGGCCGCTGGCTGGCAGGCTGCTTAGGTTGTGCTGCTGCTGCATGGCTGGCAGACAGCGCCGCATGTAGAGGACATGTGTAACTGCGTGGCAGCACTTTGAAAGATCGGTGAGTCACAGCACCATCATTCACTGTTTTCAAGTTTACTTTTCTGACTTTCTAGATTTGCCAAGAATTCTGTAAATTAACTGCTTCTTGTGTTTATTTCAGCTAATTGTGCACTGCAGATTGTAAAGTTATGTATTAACTATTGAAGGCCTTCTGTAGTCTGTTCTTTATTTTCAATAACTTTTTAAACTTCTCTTTACTTTCAACAATGAATTGTTGGAAAGATGTTATAAATAATTGGAGTGAATATTGCAAACATATTTTCTGTGTCCAAATTAATCTGTCCTCTTAGACTCACACCACTAATTAAAAAAATGGTTGTAATTATCTGCCTGTTACCCTGTTCATTGTTGTAGCCATCAATGTTAAGTCTTTAGACCATTATTGTTTTTACAATTCTTTCAGTGTACCAAAATTTCTTCAAATATATTTTTCTGTTATTATTCCTGCAACATGTTCATTTAATTGCTACATATTCTCATTTATTTAATCTCATCTGAGCCCCCATATTCTAACCTCTTATTTTCACTGGACTGAAATAATGGAATTTATAATGTTTAGCACATCTCAGTAACTGCTACTATATTGTGGTTTGCATTCACTTGTCTCAATACATCGAGAAGAAATAAAATATATAGAAGTACTGTATCTTTTTATTTAATAAAATTGCAGCCAAATAGCCATATACAGTTACTTTGGTTAACATTTTACATTTACATTTTACATTTTTGCATATTCATTTATCGATTTCACTCTTTTACTGCACAGTTCTATGTGATATCGTTCACAGGCTTCGTTACACAGTTCACATACACATTTGTGGTTGGGTCGTGATAAGTTTTGTTTTTGCAGATTAGATGATGAAAGCCGTGAATAGAAAGTCTAGTTACGACATGTCGCTGTTCGAAGTTTGGTGCTGTCCATGAGCGGTTCATCATTGCTTCAGTGCCATAGAACTCCGGCCATATTTTTTCTCGTTTGTCCTTCATGATCTTCAGTTGCTTTCTGGAAGCCCTGGTGTGTGGCATCATATATCGAAGTCTGATGTCTTCAATTAGGAATGTCTCTCTCGCTAGCAGGTACACTAGTCTAGACCTTGTTGTCATTGAGAGACCTAGTGCTCTTTTTAGATAGGTTGATTTTACCTTTTCTAGTGTTTCTAGATTTTTTTCTGTCAGGTGGTCCCATATAACCTCCATCCCATTGGCCAGGATTGGCAAGATTTTTGTGTTGAATAATTTCATGGCTGTTTCTAGACTGAGTAGGCGGATGTTTTTGATGTCCTGTATAGCTATTATTGCCTGGGCTGCACGTTCTGTTGTATGTTTTGTGAAGCATTTGGCTGTCGGTTGCAATGTCACTCCTAGGTATTTAAAGTCAGATGAGATTTTTATTTTTTGTCCTCTGATGCTGATTTCCGCATTCTTGGGAGTTTTGCCTCCTTTTCTGAAAATTACCATTTCTGTCTTTGTTATGTTTATGTGTAGTTTGTGTTCACTGCACCATCTGTCTATTTTCTCAATGATTCTCTGCAGCTTCTGTATATCTGTTGAACCTACGGTTATGTCGTCAGCGTATGCATATACATACACATCATCTTCATTTTCTCCAATTCAGAGTACTTCTTCAGTGGCAAGAATGTACAGCAAAGGGCTCATTGGTCACCCTGTAAGACTCCGTTTGATTGCAGAATGGGGTTTGAAAAAGAGAGGTTATCTGATATTGTAATTAAGTTGTATTCGAGGATTGACTTGATTATTCTTGCCCATACGCTATCTTCTCCCATTGTGTTTTCCAGTTTTTGGACTATGAGATCTCTTTCCAATAGGTCAAAGGCTTTGGTAAAGTCTATGAACACTGTGTAGAACATTTGTTTCTTTTGTAGCGCTTCATCCATGTTGTTTAGAAGAAGCCTGACTGCCGTAAGTGTTGATCTTCCAGATCTGAAACCCATTTGTCGTTCTGGGAGGTGACTGTCCACAGAGGCTTGGATTTTTTGTGTTATTATCTTTGAAAACATCTTGAATTGAGTATTTTCCAGGGCTATGCCTCTGTACTTGTTTGGGTCCATTGGGTCTCCTCTACCTTTGTAGAGAAATTTTATTGTCGAGAGTCTCCATTGTGTCGGAATTCTTCCAAGTTCCAGGCATTTGTTAAACAGTTTGGTCCATATGTGTTGGAGGGCCTCTTTGGCATCTTTTATATGTTCATTATATATATTATTGGGTCCTGCTGCTTTCTTGTTCTTCAGTGCTTTTGTTACTTCCTTCACGTCTTCTTCATTTAGAGGTTCCCATATATTGTCTTTTTCCTTAGTTTGATGTTGTTTCTCTTCCTTTGGGGGTGTTTTGATTCCTCGTTTGTTCAGTATCTTACTGAAGTGGTCTTCCCATTCCTTCAGGTCTATATTTGGTGTATGAGCCATTTTTCTTGGTCTTGCTGCTATGTATGGGTCTTTCTCTGCTTCGTCCGCTTCTCTTTTTGCCTTTCTTTCTATGTATTCTTTTTTCTTCTCTTCTATTAGTTTTTTGTAGATTCTCCTCTCTTCTGCATACAGTTTGTATGTTTCCTTGTCATGCTGGTTTTTTAGTCTGTGGAGGGTTCTTAGAACAGTGTTCCTTTTGCTGTAGCGTTCAGCATCGAACCATCTTTTGGCCGTCCTTGTTTTGGGGATTGTTGGTATCACTGAATTTTTTACGTGGTCTTCTATTTGGTCTGTTGCTTTTTTAAGGTCTCCTTCCTCTATGAAAGTTTCTATTTGTGTTAATTGTTTTTGCTGGTTTGTTCATTTTTCTATATCAATTTGTCTTTGTGTGATTTGGTGGGTCTTTCTTGCTGGCGGTGACGTGACAATATTTATTTTTATCTTCATTGGAATGTGCTTTCGTATAGGAGTAATGGGGTCATGGCATATTGGTTGAATACTTCCTTCTATGTCTCCTCTTGTTAATGCGATATCAATGGTGCTTTTCCCATTGTGGCATATGTATGTAGGTATTTGTCTATCGTTAAGTAGGTTGTTCACTGTTACAATTGTAGTACAGGTATCATAAAATGGATCAGTAGAGGCAGCTGAATAACCCTGGATAAATCCCTAGAATTGGTGCCATCAACAATTTAGACAAAACTGTGCCAACAACAAGAACAAATAGTAATGGAAAATGAACAGAAGATGACTATAATAACATTTTTCACTGTATATTTGAAACGTTTTTATAGTCATCTTCTGTTCATTTTCCATTACTGTTTGTTCTTGTTGTTGGCACAGTTTTGTCTAAATTGATGATGGCACCAATTCTAGGGATTTATACAGGGTGATTCAGCTGCCTCTACTGATCCATTTTATGATACCTGTACTACATTTGTAACTGGGACAGTATCTGTACAGGTGACAACCACATAATCAATATAAGTTCCCTCTTAGAGCTATGGGTGACAGTTATCAAATGGAACCACACTGTACAAAACACAAGTGAGGCTTGGCCAGGAGTTACATGGTAGTTTTGGAGCAAGATGTATCTTTTGCATAATTATCAGTATAATCCTAGAGATTTTGAATGTCTCAGTAAGTTTATTATGTTTATAATACTTTCTCTTTTAATTGTTCAGAAATGTTGTCTTATAAAGTGTTTCTCCATCAAAAACAACAAAACTAAGAGGAAATATCAAAATGGGAAGCATGGAAGTAACAACTTTTCAGCATATAATTCAGTGAAAAGATTAATATATCACTTGCCACATTAATGTACCAAAATAGTTTCATAAACAAAATATGTCCATTAAGATATCTCCGTATACTTCATCAGTTATTCTGTGACTTTTTGCAATGTGCTTCACACCTGCGGATTGAACTGACCAACAACATCATTCCGTCATGTGGAGTAACATAAAACGACATTGTTAGGGGCAGCTGAATCATCCTGTGTATT